>NW_026108847.1:0-300000 GCF_024516045.1 Bombus affinis
TATGGATATGGCATATAACGTTATACTATATAACGTAATGCGTTATAACCTTATTCTACGTAACGTAATACGTTATATGGATATGCCATATAACGTTATACTATATAACGTAATGCGTTATAACCTTATACCATATAACGTAATACGTTATAACATTATACTATATAACCTTATATTATATAACGTAATGCGTTATAACATTATGCTATATAACGTAATACGTTATAACTATATACCATATAACGTTATGCTATATAACGTAATGCATTATAACGATGTACCATATAACGTTATACTATATAACGTAATGCGTTATAAGGATATGCCACATAACGTTATATTATATAACGTAATGCGTCATAACGTTACACTATATAACGCAATGCGTCATAACGTTATACTATATAACGTAATGCTTTATAACGATATAATATATAACGTTATACTATATAATATAATGCGTTATGACGTTATACTATATAACGTAATACGTCATAAGGATATGCCACATAACGTTATACTATATAACGTAATGCGTTATAACGTTACACTATATAACGTAATACGTTATAAGGATATGCCACATAACGTCATACTATATAACGTAATGCGTTATAACGTTACACTATATAACGTAATACGTTATAAGGATATGACATATAACGTTATACTATATAACGTAATGCGTTAGAACGATATACTATATAACGTTATACTATATAACATAATGCGTTATAACGTTATACAATATAACGTAATGCGTTATGACGTTATACTATATAACGTAATACGTTATAAGGATATGCACATAACGTTATACTATATAACGTAATGCGTTATAACGTTAGACTATATAACGTATTGCGTTGTAACGATATACTATATAATATTATACTATATAACATAATGCGTTATAACGTTATACTATATAACGTAATACGTTATAAGGATATGCCACATAACGTTATACTATATAACTTAATGCCTTATAACGTTACACTATATAACGTAATACGTTATAACGATATGCCACATAACGTTATACTATATAACGTTATACTATATAACGTAATGCGTTATAACGATATACTTTATAACGTTATACTATATAACATAATGCGTTATAACGTTATACTATATAACGTAATACGTTATATCGTTATACTATATAACGTAATACGTTATAAGGATATGCCACATAACGTTATACTATATAATGTAATACGTTATAACGTTATACTATATAACGTAATACGTTATAACAATATACTATATAACGTTATACTATATAACGTAATGCGTTATAACGTTATACTATATAACGTAATACGTTATAAGGATATGCCACATAACGTTATACCATATAATGTAATGCGTTACGACATTATACTATATAACGTAATACGTTATAAGGATATGCCACATAACGTTGTATTATATAACGTTATTCTATATAACGTAATGCGTTATAACGATATACTATGTAACGTTATACTATATAACATAATGCGTTATAAGGATATGCCACATAACGTTATACTATATAACGTTATACTATATAACGTAATGCGTTATAACGATATACTTTATAACGTTATACTATATAACATAATGCGTTATAACGTTATACTATATAACGTAATACGTTATAACCTTATACTACATCACTTAATACGTTATATGGATATGCCATATAACGTTATACTATATAACGTAATATGTTATAACCTTATACTATATAACGTAATACGTTATAACATTATACTATATAACGTTATATTATATAACGTAATGCGTTATAACATTATGCTATATAACGTAATACGTTATAACTATATACCTTACAACGCTATACTATATAACGTAATGCGTTATAACGTTATACTATATAACGTAATACGTTATAAGGATATGCCACATAACGTTATACTATATAACTTAATGCGGTATAACGTTACACAATATAACGTAATACGTTATAAGGATATGCCACATAACGTTATACTATATAACGTAATACAATATAAGGATATGCCACATAACGTTATACTATATAAAATAATGCCTTATAACCTTATACTATATAACGTAATACGTTATAACATTATACTATATAACCCTATATTATATAACGTAATGCGTTATACCGTTATACTATATAACGTAATACGTTATATCGTTATACTATCTAACGTAATACGTTATAAGGATATGCCACATAACGTTATACTATATAACGTTATACTATATAACGTAATGCGTTCTAACGATATACTATATAACGTTATACTATATAACATAATGCGTTATAACGTTATACTATATGACGTAATACGTTATATCGTTATACTATATAACGTAATACGTTATAAGGATATGCCACATAACGTTATACTATATAACGTTATACTATATAACGTAATGCGTTCTAACGATATACTATATAACGTTATACTATATAACATAATGCGTTATAACGTTATACTATATAACGTAATACGTTATATCGTTATACTATATAACGTAATACGTTATAAGGATATGCCACATAACGTTATACTATATAACGTTATACTATATAACGTAATGCGTTCTAACGATATACTTTATAACGTTATACTATATAACATAATGCGTTATAACGTTATACTATATAACGTAATACGTTATATCGTTATACTATATAACGTAATACGTTATAAGGATATGCCACATAACGTTATGCTATATAATGTAATACGTTAAAACGTTATACTATATAACGTAATGCGTTATAACGTTATACTATATAACGTAATACGTTATAAGGATATGCCACATAACGTTATACCATATAATGTAATGCGTTATGACGTTATACTATATAACCTAATACGTTATAAGGATATGCCACATAACGTTTATACTATATAACGTTATACTATATAACGTAATGCGTTCTAACGATATACTATATAACGTTATACTATATAACATAATGCGTTATAACGTTATACTATATAACGTAATACGTTATAAGGTTATGACATATAACGTTATACTATATAACGTAATGCATTATGACCTTATACTATATAACGTAATGCGTTATGACGTTATACTGTATAACGTAATACGTTATAAGGATATGCCACATACCGTCATACTATATAACGTAATGCGTTATAACGTTACACTATATAACGTAATACGTTATGAGGATATGCCACATAACGTTATACTATATACCGTAATGCGTTATAACCTTATACTACATAACGTAATACGTTATATGGATATGGCATATAACGTTATACTATATAACGTAATGCGTTATAACCTTATACTATATAACGTAATACGTTATAACATTATACTATATAACGTTATATTATATAACGTAATGCGTTATAACATTATGCTATATAACGTAATACGTTATAACTATATTCCATATAACGTTATGCTATATAACGTAATACGTTATAACGATATACCATATAACGTTATACTATATAACGTAATGCGTTATAACATTATGCTATATAACGTAATACGTTATAACTATATACCATATAACGTTATGCTATATAACGTAATGCATTATAACGATGTACCATATAACGTTATACTATATAACGTAATGCGTTATAAGGATATGCCACATAACGTTATATTATATAACGTAATGCGTCATAACGTTACACTATATAACGTAATGCGTCATAACGTTATACTATATAACGTAATGCTTTATAACGATATAATATATAACGTTATACTATATAATATAATGCGTTATGACGTTATACTATATAACGTAATACGTCATAAGGATATGCCACATAACGTTATACTATATAACGTAATGCGTTATAACGTTACACTATATAACGTAATACGTTATAAGGATATGCCACATAACGTCATACTATATAACGTAATGCGTTATAACGTTACACTATATAACGTAATACGTTATAAGGATATGACATATAACGTTATACTATATAACGTAATGCGTTAGAACGATATACTATATAACGTTATACTATATAACATAATGCGTTATAACGTTATACAATATAACGTAATGCGTTATGACGTTATACTATATAACGTAATACGTTATAAGGATATGCACATAACGTTATACTATATAACGTAATGCGTTATAACGTTAGACTATATAACGTATTGCGTTGTAACGATATACTATATAACGTTATACTATATAACATAATGCGTTATAACGTTATACTATATAACGTAATACGTTATAAGGATATGCCACATAACGTTATACTATATAACTTAATGCCTTATAACGTTACACTATATAACGTAATACGTTATAACGATATGCCACATAACGTTATACTATATAATGTAATGCGTTATGACGTTATACTATATAACGTAATACGTTATAAGGATATGCCACATAACGTTATACTATATAACGTTATACTATATAACGTAATGCGTTATAACGATATACTTTATAACGTTATACTATATAACATAATGCGTTATAACGTTATACTATATAACGTAATACGTTATATCGTTATACTATATAACGTAATACGTTATAAGGATATGCCACATAACGTTATACTATATAATGTAATACGTTATAACGTTATACTATATAACGTAATACGTTATAACAATATACTATATAACGTTATACTATATAACGTAATGCGTTATAACGTTATACTATATAACGTAATACGTTATAAGGATATGCCACATAACGTTATACCATATAATGTAATGCGTTATGACGTTATACTATATAACGTAATACGTTATAAGGATATGCCACATAACGTTATACTATATAACGTTATACTATATAACGTAATGCGTTCTAACGATATACTATATAACGTTATACTATATAACATAATGCGTTATAACGTTATACTATATAACGTAATACGTTATAAGGATATGACATATAACGTTATACTATATAACGTAATGCATTATGACCTTATACTATATAACGTAATGCGTTATGACGTTATACTATATAACGTAATACGTTATAAGGATATGCCACATAACGTTATACTATATAATGTAATGC
This sequence comes from Bombus affinis, assembly GCF_024516045.1. Taxonomy (NCBI): domain Eukaryota; kingdom Metazoa; phylum Arthropoda; class Insecta; order Hymenoptera; family Apidae; genus Bombus; species Bombus affinis. The sequence goes on from NW_026108847.1 coordinate 5,081, forward strand.
GTTATGACGTTATACTATATAACGTAATACGTTATAAGGATATGCCACATAACGTTATACTATATAACGTAATACGTTATAAGGATATGCCACATAACGTTATACTATATAACGTAATGCGTTATGACGTTATACTATATAACGTAATGCGTTATGCCATTATACTATATAACGTAATGCGTTATGACGTTATACTATATAACGTAATGCGTTATGACGTTGTACTATATAACGTAATACGTTATAAGGATATGCCACATAACGTCATACTATATAACGTAATGCGTTATAACGTTACACTATATAACGTAATACGTTATGAGGATATGCCACATACCGTTATACTATATAACATAATGCGTTATAACCTTATACTACATCACTTAATACGTTATATGGATATGCCATATAACGTTATACTATATAACGTAATATGTTATGACCTTATACTATATAACGTAATACGTTATAACATTATACTATATAACGTTATATTATATAACGTAATGCGTTATAACATTATGCTATATAACGTAATACGTTATAACTATATACCATATAACGTTATACTATATAACGTAATGCGTTATAACGCTATACTATATAACGTAATACGTTATAAGGATATGCCACATAACGTTATACTATATAACGTTATACTATATAACGTAATGCGTTATAACGATATACTTTATAACGTTATACAATATAACATAATGCGTTATAACGTTATACTATATAACGTAATACGTTATATCGTTATACTATATAACGTAATACGTTATAAGGATATGCCACATAACGTTATACTATATAATGTAATACGTTATAACGTTATACTATATAACATAATGCGTTATAACGTTATACTATATAACGTAATACGTTATAAGGATATGACATATAACGTTATACTATATAACGTAATGCATTATGACCTTATACTATATAACGTAATGCGTTATGACGTTATACTGTATAACGTAATACGTTATAAGGATATGCCACATAACGTCATACTATATAACGTAATGCGTTATAACCTTATACTACCTAACGTAATACGTTATATGGATATGCCATATAACGTTATACTATATAACGTAATGCGTTATAACCTTATACCATATAACGTAATACGTTATAACATTATACTATATAACCTTATATTATATAACGTAATGCGTTATAACATTATGCTATATAACGTAATACGTTATAACTATATACCATATAACGTTATGCTATATAACGTAATGCATTATAACGATGTACCATATAACGTTATACTATATATCGTAATGCGTTATAAGGATATGCCACATAACGTTATACTATATAACGTAATGCTTTATAACGATATAATATATAACGTTATACTATATAATATAATGCGTTATGACGTTATACTATATAACGTAATACGTTATAAGGATATGCCACATAACGTTATACTATATAACGTAATGCGTTATAACGTTACACTATATAACGTAATACGTTATAAGGATATGCCACATAACGTCATACTATATAACATAATGCGTTATAACCTTATACTACATCACTTAATACGTTATATGGATATGCCATATAACGTTATACTATATAACGTAATATGTTATGACCTTATACTATATAACGTAATACGTTATAACATTATACTATATAACGTTATATTATATAACGTAATGCGTTATAACATTATGCTATATAACGTAATACGTTATAACTATATACCATATAACGTTATACTATATAACGTAATGCGTTCTAACGATATACTATATAACGTTATACTATATAACATAATGCGTTATAACGTTATACTATATAACGTAATACGTTATATCGTTATACTATATAACGTAATACGTTATAAGGATATGCCACATAACGTTATACTATATAACGTTATACTATATAACGTAATGCGTTCTAACGATATACTTTATAACGTTATACTATATAACATAATGCGTTATAACGTTATACTATATAACGTAATACGTTATATCGTTATACTATATAACGTAATACGTTATAAGGATATGCCACATAACGTTATACTATATAATGTAATACGTTAAAACGTTATACTATATAACGTAATGCGTTATAACGTTATACTATATAACGTAATACGTTATAAGGATATGCCACATAACGTTATACCATATAATGTAATGCGTTATGACGTTATACTATATAACCTAATACGTTATAAGGATATGCCACATAACGTTATACTATATAACGTTATACTATATAACGTAATGCGTTCTAACGATATACTATATAACGTTATACTATATAACATAATGCGTTATAACGATATACTATATAACGTAATACGTTATAAGGTTATGACATATAACGTTATACTATATAACGTAATGCATTATGACCTTATACTTTATAACGTAATGCGTTATGACGTTATACTGTATAACGTAATACGTTATAAGGATATGCCACATAACGTCATACTATATAACGTAATGCGTTATAACGTTACACTATATAACGTAATACGTTATGAGGATATGCCACATAACGTTATACTATATACCGTAATGCGTTATAACCTTATACTACATAACGTAATACGTTATATGGATATGGCATATAACGTTATACTATATAACGTAATGCGTTATAACCTTATTCTACGTAACGTAATACGTTATATGGATATGCCATATAACGTTATACTATATAACGTAATGCGTTATAACCTTATACCATATAACGTAATACGTTATAACATTATACTATATAACCTTATATTATATAACGTAATGCGTTATAACATTATGCTATATAACGTAATACGTTATAACTATATACCATATAACGTTATGCTATATAACGTAATGCATTATAACGATGTTCCATATAACGTTATACTATATAACGTAATGCGTTATAAGGATATGCCACATAACGTTATATTATATAACGTAATGCGTCATAACGTTACACTATATAACGCAATGCGTCATAACGTTATACTATATAACGTAATGCTTTATAACGATATAATATATAACGTTATACTATATAATATAATGCGTTATGACGTTATACTATATAACGTAATACGTCATAAGGATATGCCACATAACGTTATACTATATAACGTAATGCGTTATAACGTTACACTATATAACGTAATACGTTATAAGGATATGCCACATAACGTCATACTATATAACGTAATGCGTTATAACGTTACACTATATAACGTAATACGTTATAAGGATATGACATATAACGTTATACTATATAACGTAATGCGTTAGAACGATATACTATATAACGTTATACTATATAACATAATGCGTTATAACGTTATACAATATAACGTAATGCGTTATGACGTTATACTATATAACGTAATACGTTATAAGGATATGCACATAACGTTATACTATATAACGTAATGCGTTATAACGTTAGACTATATAACGTATTGCGTTGTAACGATATACTATATAATATTATACTATATAACATAATGCGTTATAACGTTATACTATATAACGTAATACGTTATAAGGATATGCCACATAACGTTATACTATATAACGTAATACGTTATAAGGATATGCCACATAACGTTATACTATATAACGTAATGCGTTATGACGTTATACTATATAACGTAATGCGTTATGCCATTATACTATATAACGTAATGCGTTATGACGTTATACTATATAACGTAATGCGTTATGACGTTGTACTATATAACGTAATACGTTATAAGGATATGCCACATAACGTCATACTATATAACGTAATGCGTTATAACGTTACACTATATAACGTAATACGTTATGAGGATATGCCACATACCGTTATACTATATAACATAATGCGTTATAACCTTATACTACATCACTTAATACGTTATATGGATATGCCATATAACGTTATACTATATAACGTAATATGTTATGACCTTATACTATATAACGTAATACGTTATAACATTATACTATATAACGTTATATTATATAACGTAATGCGTTATAACATTATGCTATATAACGTAATACGTTATAACTATATACCATATAACGTTATACTATATAACGTAATGCGTTATAACGCTATACTATATAACGTAATACGTTATAAGGATATGCCACATAACGTTATACTATATAACGTTATACTATATAACGTAATGCGTTATAACGATATACTTTATAACGTTATACAATATAACATAATGCGTTATAACGTTATACTATATAACGTAATACGTTATATCGTTATACTATATAACGTAATACGTTATAAGGATATGCCACATAACGTTATACTATATAATGTAATACGTTATAACGTTATACTATATAACATAATGCGTTATAACGTTATACTATATAACGTAATACGTTATAAGGATATGACATATAACGTTATACTATATAACGTAATGCATTATGACCTTATACTATATAACGTAATGCGTTATGACGTTATACTGTATAACGTAATACGTTATAAGGATATGCCACATAACGTCATACTATATAACGTAATGCGTTATAACCTTATACTACCTAACGTAATACGTTATATGGATATGCCATATAACGTTATACTATATAACGTAATGCGTTATAACCTTATACCATATAACGTAATACGTTATAACATTATACTATATAACCTTATATTATATAACGTAATGCGTTATAACATTATGCTATATAACGTAATACGTTATAACTATATACCATATAACGTTATGCTACATAACGTAATGCATTATAACGATGTACCATATAACGTTATACTATATAACGTAATGCGTTATAAGGATATGCCACATAACGTTATACTATATAACGTAATACTTTATAACGATATAATATATAACGTTATACTATATAATATAATGCGTTATGACGTTATACTATATAACGTAATACGTTATAAGGATATGCCACATAACGTTATACTATATAACGTAATGCGTTATAACGTTACACTATATAACGTAATACGTTATAAGGATATGCCACATAACGTCATACTATATAACATAATGCGTTATAACCTTATACTACATCACTTAATACGTTATATGGATATGCCATATAACGTTATACTATATAACGTAATATGTTATGACCTTATACTATATAACGTAATACGTTATAACATTATACTATATAACGTTATATTATATAACGTAATGCGTTATAACATTATGCTATATAACGTAATACGTTATAACTATATACCATATAACGTTATACTATATAACGTAATGCGTTCTAACGATATACTATATAACGTTATACTATATAACATAATGCGTTATAACGTTATACTATATAACGTAATACGTTATATCGTTATACTATATAACGTAATACGTTATAAGGATATGCCACATAACGTTATACTATATAACGTTATACTATATAACGTAATGCGTTCTAACGATATACTTTATAACGTTATACTATATAACATAATGCGTTATAACGTTATACTATATAACGTAATACGTTATATCGTTATACTATATAACGTAATACGTTATAAGGATATGCCACATAACGTTATACTATATAATGTAATACGTTAAAACGTTATACTATATAACGTAATGCGTTATAACGTTATACTATATAACGTAATACGTTATAAGGATATGCCACATAACGTTATACCATATAATGTAATGCGTTATGACGTTATACTATATAACCTAATACGTTATAAGGATATGCCACATAACGTTATACTATATAACGTTATACTATATAACGTAATGCGTTCTAACGATATACTATATAACGTTATACTATATAACATAATGCGTTATAACGATATACTATATAACGTAATACGTTATAAGGTTATGACATATAACGTTATACTATATAACGTAATGCATTATGACCTTATACTTTATAACGTAATGCGTTATGACGTTATACTGTATAACGTAATACGTTATAAGGATATGCCACATAACGTCATACTATATAACGTAATGCGTTATAACGTTACACTATATAACGTAATACGTTATGAGGATATGCCACATAACGTTATACTATATACCGTAATGCGTTATAACCTTATACTACATAACGTAATACGTTATATGGATATGGCATATAACGTTATACTATATAACGTAATGCGTTATAACCTTATTCTACGTAACGTAATACGTTATATGGATATGCCATATAACGTTATACTATATAACGTAATGCGTTATAACCTTATACCATATAACGTAATACGTTATAACATTATACTATATAACCTTATATTATATAACGTAATGCGTTATAACATTATGCTATATAACGTAATACGTTATAACTATATACCATATAACGTTATGCTATATAACGTAATGCATTATAACGATGTACCATATAACGTTATACTATATAACGTAATGCGTTATAAGGATATGCCACATAACGTTATATTATATAACGTAATGCGTCATAACGTTACACTATATAACGCAATGCGTCATAACGTTATACTATATAACGTAATGCTTTATAACGATATAATATATAACGTTATACTATATAATATAATGCGTTATGACGTTATACTATATAACGTAATACGTCATAAGGATATGCCACATAACGTTATACTATATAACGTAATGCGTTATAACGTTACACTATATAACGTAATACGTTATAAGGATATGCCACATAACGTCATACTATATAACGTAATGCGTTATAACGTTACACTATATAACGTAATACGTTATAAGGATATGACATATAACGTTATACTATATAACGTAATGCGTTAGAACGATATACTATATAACGTTATACTATATAACATAATGCGTTATAACGTTATACAATATAACGTAATGCGTTATGACGTTATACTATATAACGTAATACGTTATAAGGATATGCACATAACGTTATACTATATAACGTAATGCGTTATAACGTTAGACTATATAACGTATTGCGTTGTAACGATATACTATATAATATTATACTATATAACATAATGCGTTATAACGTTATACTATATAACGTAATACGTTATAAGGATATGCCACATAACGTTATACTATATAACTTAATGCCTTATAACGTTACACTATATAACGTAATACGTTATAACGATATGCCACATAACGTTATACTATATAACGTTATACTATATAACGTAATGCGTTATAACGATATACTTTATAACGTTATACTATATAACATAATGCGTTATAACGTTATACTATATAACGTAATACGTTATATCGTTATACTATATAACGTAATACGTTATAAGGATATGCCACATAACGTTATACTATATAATGTAATACGTTATAACGTTATACTATATAACGTAATACGTTATAACAATATACTATATAACGTTATACTATATAACGTAATGCGTTATAACGTTATACTATATAACGTAATACGTTATAAGGATATGCCACATAACGTTATACCATATAATGTAATGCGTTACGACATTATACTATATAACGTAATACGTTATAAGGATATGCCACATAACGTTGTATTATATAACGTTATTCTATATAACGTAATGCGTTATAACGATATACTATGTAACGTTATACTATATAACATAATGCGTTATAAGGATATGCCACATAACGTTATACTATATAACGTTATACTATATAACGTAATGCGTTATAACGATATACTTTATAACGTTATACTATATAACATAATGCGTTATAACGTTATACTATATAACGTAATACGTTATAACCTTATACTACATCACTTAATACGTTATATGGATATGCCATATAACGTTATACTATATAACGTAATATGTTATAACCTTATACTATATAACGTAATACGTTATAACATTATACTATATAACGTTATATTATATAACGTAATGCGTTATAACATTATGCTATATAACGTAATACGTTATAACTATATACCTTACAACGCTATACTATATAACGTAATGCGTTATAACGTTATACTATATAACGTAATACGTTATAACGATATGCCACATAACGTTATACTATATAATGTAATGCGTTATGACGTTATACTATATAACGTAATACGTTATAAGGATATGCCACATAACGTTATACTATATAACGTTATACTATATAACGTAATGCGTTATAACGATATACTTTATAACGTTATACTATATAACATAATGCGTTATAACGTTATACTATATAACGTAATACGTTATATCGTTATACTATATAACGTAATACGTTATAAGGATATGCCACATAACGTTATACTATATAATGTAATACGTTATAACGTTATACTATATAACGTAATATGTTATAACAATATACTATATAACGTTATACTATATAACGTAATGCGTTATAACGTTATACTATATAACGTAATACGTTATAAGGATATGCCACATAACGTTATACCATATAATGTAATGCGTTATGGCGTTATACTATATAACGTAATACGTTATAAGGATATGCCACATAACGTTATACTATATAACGTTATACTATATAACGTAATGCGTTCTAACGATATACTATATAACGTTATACTATATAACATAATGCGTTATAACGTTATACTATATAACGTAATACGTTATAAGGATATGACATATAACGTTATACTATATAACGTAATGCATTATGACCTTATACTATATAACGTAATGCGTTATGACGTTATACTATATAACGTAATACGTTATAAGGATATGCCACATAACGTTATACTATATAATGTAATGCGTTATGACGTTATACTATATAACGTAATACGTTATAGGGATATGCCACATAACGTTATACTATATAACGTAATACGTTATAAGGATATGCCACATAACGTTATTCTATATAACATAATACGTTATAACGATATACTATATAACATAATACGTTATAAGGATATGCCACATAACGTTATACTATATAACGTTATACTATATAACGTAATGCGTTATAACGATATACTATATAACGTTATACTATATAACATAATGCGTTATAACGTTATACTATATAACGTAATACGTTATAAGGATATGACATATAACGTTATACTATATAACGTAATGCGTTATGACGTTATACTATATAACGTAATACGTTATAAGGACATGCCACATAACGTCATACTATATAACGTAATACAATATAAGGATATGCCACATAACGTTATACAATATAACATAATACGTTATAACGATATACTATATAACGTTATACCAAATAACGTAATGCGTTATAACGTTATACTATATAACGTAATACGATATATCGATATGCCATATAACGTTATACTGTATAACGTAATACGTTATAAGGATATGCCACATAACGTTATACTATATAAAGTACTGCGTTATAACGTTATACTATATAACGTTATATTATATAACGTAATGCGTTATAACGTTATGCTATATAACGTAATGCGTTATAACGATATACTATATAACGTTATACTATATAACGTAATGCGTTATAACGATATACTATATAACGTTATACTATATAACGTAATGCGTTATAACGTTATACTATATAACGTAATGCGTTATATGGATATGCCATATAACGTTATACTATATAACGTAATACGTTATAAGGATATGACATATAACGTTATACTATATAACGTAATGCATTGTTCGTTATACTATATAACGTAATACGTTATAAGGACATGACATACAACGTTATACTATATGACGTAATGCGTTATAACGTTATAATATGTAACGTAATGCGGTATATAGATATGCCATATAACGTTATACTATGTAACGTAATGCGTTATAATGTTATACTATATGACGTAATGCGTTATAACGTTATAATATGTAACGTAATGCGGTATATAGATATGCCATATAACGGTATACTATGTAACGTAATGCGTTATAACGTTATACTATATGACGTAATGCGTTATAACGTTATACTATATAACGTAATACGTTATATGGATATTCCATATAACGTTATACTATATAACGTAATGCATTATAACGTTATACTATATAACGTAATACGTTATAAGGATATGACATATAACGTTATACTATATGACGTAATGCGTTATAACGTTATACTATGTAACGTAATGCGTTATATAGATATACCATATAACGTTATGCTATATAACGTAATACGTTATAAGGATATACCATATAACGTTATACTATATAACGTAATGCGTTATACCGATATACTATATAACGTTATACTATATAACGTAATGCGTTATAACGTTATACTATATAACGTAATACGTTATATGGATATGCCATATAACGTTATACTATATAACGTAATGCATTATAACGTTATAGTATATAACGTAATACTTTATAAGGACATGACATATAACGTTATACTATATGACGTAATGCGTTATAACGTTATACCATGTAACGTAATGCGTTATATAGATATACCATATAACGTTATGCTATATAACGTAATACGTTATAACGATATACCATATAACGTTATACTATATAACGTAATGCGTTATAACGATATACTATATAACGTTATACTATATAACGTAATGCGTTATGACGTTATACTATATAACGTAATGCGTTATGCCGTTATACTATATAACGTAATGCGTTATGACGTTATACTATATAACGTAATGCGTTATGACGTTGTACTATATAACGTAATACGTTATAAGGATATGCCACATAACGTCATACTATATAACGTAATGCGTTATAACGTTACACTATATAACGTAATACGTTATGAGGATATGCCACATACCGTTATACTATAAAACATAATGCGTTATAACCTTATACTACATCACTTAATACGTTATATGGATATGCCATATAACGTTATACTATATAACGTAATATGTTATAACCTTATACTATATAACGTAATACGTTATAACATTATACTATATAACGTTATATTATATAACGTAATGCGTTATAACATTATGCTATATAACGTAATACGTTATAATTATATACCATATAACGTTATACTATATAACGTAATGCGTTATAACGTTATACTATATAACGTAATACGTTATAACGATATGCCACATAACGTTATGCTATATAATGTAATGCGTTATGACGTTATACTATATAACGTAATACGTTATAAGGATATGCCACATAACGTTATACTATATAACGTTATACTATATAACGTAATGCGTTATAACGATATACTTTATAACGTTATACAATATAACATAATGCGTTATAACGTTATACTATATAACGTAATACGTTATATCGTTATACTATATAACGTAATACGTTATAAGGATATGCCACATAACGTTATACTATATAATGTAATACGTTATAACGTTATACTATATAACGTAATGCGTTATAACGTTATACTATATAACGTAATACGTTATAAGGATATGCCACATAACGTTATACCATATAATGTAATGCGTTATGACGTTATACTATATAACGTAATACGTTATATGGATACGCCACATAACGTTATACTATATAACGTTATACTATATAACGTAATGCGTTCTAACGATATACTATATAACGTTATACTATATAACATAATGCGTTATAACGTTATACTATATAACGTAATACGTTATAAGGTTATGACATATAACGTTATACTATATAACGTAATGCATTATGACCTTATACTATATAACGTAATGCTTTATGACGTTATACTGTATAACGTAATACGTTATAAGGATATGCCACATAACGACATAATATATAACGTAATGCGTTATAACGTTACACTATATAACGTAATACGTTATGAGGATATGCCACATAACGTTATACTATATACCGTAATGCGTTATAACCTTATACTACATAACGTAATACGTTATATGGATATGCCATATAACGTTATACTATATAACGTAATGCGTTATAACCTTATACCATATAACGTAATACGTTATAACATTATACTATATAACCTTATATTATATAACGTAATGCGTTATAACATTATGCTATATAACGTAATACGTTATAACTATATACCATATAACGTTATGCTATATAACGTAATGCATTATAACGATGTACCATATAACGTTATACTATATAACGTAATGCGTTATAAGGATATGCCACATAACGTTATACTATATAACGTAATGCGTCATAACCTTACACTATATAACGTAATGCGTCATAACGTTATACTATATAACGTAATGCTTTATAACGATATAATATATAACGTTATACTATATAATATAATGCGTTATGACGTTATGCTATATAACGTAATACGTTATAAGGATATGCCACATAACGTTATACTATATAACGTAATGCGTTATAACGTTACACTATATAACGTAATACGTTATAAGGATATGCCACATAACGACATAATATATAACGTAATGCGTTATAACGTTACACTATATAACGTAATACGTTATGAGGATATGCCACATAACGTTATACTATATACCGTAATGCGTTATAACCTTATACTACATAACGTAATACGTTATATGGATATGCCATATAACGTTATACTATATAACGTAATGCGTTATAACCTTATACCATATAACGTAATACGTTATAACATTATACTATATAACCTTATATTATATAACGTAATGCGTTATAACATTATGCTATATAACGTAATACGTTATAACTATATACCATATAACGTTATGCTATATAACGTAATGCATTATAACGATGTACCATATAACGTTATACTATATAACGTAATACGATATATCGGTATGCCATATAACGTTATACTGTATAACGTAATACGTTATAAGTATATGCCACATAACGTTATACTATATAAAGTACTGCGTTATAACGTTATACTATATAACGTAATACGTTATAAGGACATGCCACATAACGTCATACTATATAACGTAATACAATATAAGGATATGCCACATAACGTTATACAATATAACATAATACGTTATAACGATATACTATATAACGTTATACCAAATAACGTAATGCGTTATAACGTTATACTATATAACGTAATACGATATATCGGTATGCCATATAACGTTATACTGTATAACGTAATACGTTATAAGGATATGCCACATAACGTTATACTATATAAAGTACTGCGTTATAACGTTATTCTATATAACGTTATATTATATAACGTAATGCGTTATAACGTTATGCTATATAACGTAATGCGTTATAACGATATACTATATAACGTTATACTATATAACGTAATGCGTTATAACGATATACTATATAACGCTATACTATATAACGTAATGCGTTATAACGTTATACTATATAACGTAATGCGTTATATGGATATGCCATATAACGTTATACTATATAACGTAATACGTTATAAGGATATGACATATAGCGTTATACTATATAACGTAATGCATTGTTCGTTATACTATATAACGTAATATGTTATAAGGACATGACATACAACGTTATACTATATGACGTAATGCGTTATAACGTTATAATATGTAACGTAATGCGGTATATAGATATGCCATATAACGTTATACTATGTAACGTAATGCGTTATAACGTTATACTATATGACGTAATGCGTTATAACGTTATAATATGTAACGTAATGCGGTATATAGATATGCCATATAACGTTATACTATGTAACGTAATGCGTTATAACGTTATACTATATGACGTAATGCGTTATAACGTTATACTATATAACGTAATACGTTATATGGATATTCCATATAACGTTATACTATATAACGTAATGCATTATAACGTTATACTATATAACGTAATACGTTATAATAATATGACATATAACGTTATACTATATGACGTAATGCGTTATAACGTTATACTATGTAACGTAATGCGTTATATAGATATACCATATAACGTTATGCTATATAACGTAATACGTTATAAAGATATACCATATAACGTTATACTATATAACGTAATGCGTTATACCGATATACTATATAACGTTATACTATATAACGTAATGCGTTATAACGTTATACTATATAACGTAATACGTTATATGGATATGCCATATAACGTTATACTATATAACGTAATGCATTATAACGTTATAGTATATAACGTAATACTTTATAAGGACATGACATATAACGTTATACTATATGACGTAATGCGTTATAACGTTATACCATGTAACGTAATGCGTTATATAGATATACCATATAACGTTATGCTATATAACGTAATACGTTATAACGATATACCATATAACGTTATACTATATAACGTAATGCGTTATAACGATATACTATATAACGTTATACTATATAACGTAATGCGTTATAACGTTATACTATATAACGTAATGCGTTATATGGATATGCCATATAACGTTATACTATATAACGTAATGCATTATAACGTTATAGTATATAACGTATTACGTTATAAGGATATGCCACATGACGTTATACTATATAACGTAATACGTTATATCATTATGCTACATAACGTAATACGTTATATCGATATACCATCTAACGTTATGTTATATAACGTAATACGTTATAACTATATACCATATAAGGTTATGCTATATAATGTAATATGCTATAACGATATACCATATAACGTTATACTATATAACGCAATGCGTTATAACAATATACTATATAACGTTATACTATATAACGTAATGCGTTATAACCTTATACCATATAACGTAATACGTTATAACATTATACTATATAACCTTATATTATATAACGTAATGCGTTATAACATTATGCTATATAACGTAATACGTTATAACTATATACCATATAACGTTATGCTATATAACGTAATGCATTATAACGATGTACCATATAACGTTATACTATATAACGTAATACGATATATCGGTATGCCATATAACGTTATACTGTATAACGTAATACGTTATAAGTATATGCCACATAACGTTATACTATATAAAGTACTGCGTTATAACGTTATACTATATAACGTAATACGTTATAAGGACATGCCACATAACGTCATACTATATAACGTAATACAATATAAGGATATGCCACATAACGTTATACAATATAACATAATACGTTATAACGATATACTATATAACGTTATACCAAATAACGTAATGCGTTATAACGTTATACTATATAACGTAATACGATATATCGGTATGCCATATAACGTTATACTGTATAACGTAATACGTTATAAGGATATGCCACATAACGTTATACTATATAAAGTACTGCGTTATAACGTTATACTATATAACGTTATATTATATAACGTAATGCGTTATAACGTTATGCTATATAACGTAATGCGTTATAACGATATACTATATAACGTTATACTATATAACGTAATGCGTTATAACGATATACTATATAACGCTATACTATATAACGTAATGCGTTATAACGTTATACTATATAACGTAATGCGTTATATGGATATGCCATATAACGTTATACTATATAACGTAATACGTTATAAGGATATGACATATAGCGTTATACTATATAACGTAATGCATTGTTCGTTATACTATATAACGTAATATGTTATAAGGACATGACATACAACGTTATACTATATGACGTAATGCGTTATAACGTTATAATATGTAACGTAATGCGGTATATAGATATGCCATATAACGTTATACTATGTAACGTAATGCGTTATAACGTTATACTATATGACGTAATGCGTTATAACGTTATAATATGTAACGTAATGCGGTATATAGATATGCCATATAACGTTATACTATGTAACGTAATGCGTTATAACGTTATACTATATGACGTAATGCGTTATAACGTTATACTATATAACGTAATACGTTATATGGATATTCCATATAACGTTATACTATATAACGTAATGCATTATAACGTTATACTATATAACGTAATACGTTATAATAATATGACATATAACGTTATACTATATGACGTAATGCGTTATAACGTTATACTATGTAACGTAATGCGTTATATAGATATACCATATAACGTTATGCTATATAACGTAATACGTTATAAAGATATACCATATAACGTTATACTATATAACGTAATGCGTTATAACGATATACTATATAACGTTATACTATATAACGTAATGCGTTATAACGTTATACTATATAACGTAATGCGTTATATGGATATGCCATATAACGTTATACTATATAACGTAATGCATTATAACGTTATAGTATATAACGTATTACGTTATAAGGATATGCCACATGACGTTATACTATATAACGTAATACGTTATATCATTATGCTACATAACGTAATACGTTATATCGATATACCATCTAACGTTATGTTATATAACGTAATACGTTATAACTATATACCATATAAGGTTATGCTATATAATGTAATATGCTATAACGATATACCATATAACGTTATACTATATAACGCAATGCGTTATAACAATATACTATATAACGTTATACTATATAACGTAATGTGTTATAACGTTATACTATATAACGTAATACGTTAGATGGATATGCCATATAACGTTATACCATATAACGTAATACGTTATAACATTATACTATATAACGTTAATCTATATAACGCAATGCGTTATAACGTTATGCTATATAACGTAATACGTTATAACGATATACCATATAACGTTATGCTATATAACGTAATACGTTATATACCATATAACGTTATATACCATATACCATATAACGTTATACAATATAACGTAATGCGATATACCGATACTCTATATAACGTTATACTACATAACGTAATGCGTTATAAGGTTATACTATATAACGTAATACGTTATAAGGATATGCCACATGACGTCATACTATATAACGTAATGCGTTATAACGTTACACTATATAACGTAATACGTTATGAGGATATGCCACATAACGTTATACTATATACCGTAATGCGTTATAACCTTATACTACATAACGTAATACGTTATATGGATATGGCATATAACGTTATACTATATAACGTAATGCGTTATAACCTTATACTACATAACGTAATACGTTATATGGATATGCCATATAACGTTATACTATATAACGTAATGCGTTATAACCTTATACCATATAACGTAATACGTTATAACATTATACTATATAACCATATATTATATAACGTAATGCGTTATAACATTATGCTATATAACGTAATACGTTATAACTATATACCATATAACGTTATGCTATATAACGTAATGCATTATAACGATGTACCATATAACGTTATACTATATAACGTAATGCGTTATAAGGATATGCCACATAACGTTATACTATATAACGTAATGCGTCATAACGTTACACTATATAACGTAATGCGTCATAACGTTATACTATATAACGTAATGCTTTATAACGATATAATATATAACGTTATACTATATAATATAATGCGTTATGACGTTATACTATATAACGTAATACGTTATAAGGATATGCCACATAACGTTATACTATATAACGTAATGCGTTATAACGTTACACTATATAACGTAATACGTTATAAGGATATGCCACATAACGTCATACTGTATAACGTAATGCGTTATAACGTTACACTATATAACGTAATACGTTATAAGGATATGACATATAACGTTATACTATATAACGTAATGCGTTAGAGCGATATACTATATAACGTTATACTATATAACATAATGCGTTATAACGTTATACTATATAACGTAATACGTTATAAGGATATGACATATAACGTTATACTATATAATGTAATGCGTTATGACGTTATACTATATAACGTAATACGTTATAAGGATATGCCACATAACGTTATACTATATAACGTAATACGTTATAAGGATATGCCACATAACGTTATTCTATATAACATAATACGTTATAACGATATACTATATAACGTAATACGTTATAAGGATATGCCACATAACGCTATACTATATAACGTTATACTATATAACGTAATGCGTTATAACGATATACTATATAACGTTATACTATATAACATAATGCGTTATAACGTTATACTATATAACGTAATACGTTATAAGGATATGACATATAACGTTATACTATATAACGTAATGCGTTATGACGTTATACCATATAACGTAATACGTTATAAGGACATGCCACATAACGTCATACTATATAACGTAATACAATATAAGGATATGCCACATAACGTTATACAATATAACATAATACGTTATAACGATATACTATATAACGTTATACCAAATAACGTAATGCGTTATAACGTTATACTATATAACGTAATACGATATATCGGTATGCCATATAACGTTATACTGTATAACGTAATACGTTATACGGATATGCCACATAACGTTATACTATATAAAGTACTGCGTTATAACGTTATACTATATAACGTTATATTATATAACGTAATGCGTTATAACGTTATGCTATATAACGTAATGCGTTATAACGATATACTATATAACGTTATACTATATAACGTAATGCGTTATAACGATATACTATATAACGCTATACTATATAACGTAATGCGTTATAACGTTTTACTATATAACGTAATGCGTTATATGGATATGCCATATAACGTTATACTATATAACGTAATACGTTATAAGGATATGACATATAGCGTTATACTATATAACGTAATGCATTGTTCGTTATACTATATAACGTAATACGTTATAAGGACATGACATACAACGTTATACTATATGACGTAATGCGTTATAACGTTATAATATGTAACGTAATGCGGTATATAGATATGCCATATAACGTTATACTATGTAACGTAATGCGTTATAACGTTATACTATATGACGTAATGCGTTATAACGTTATAATATGTAACGTAATGCGGTATATAGATATGCCATATAACGTTATACTATGTAACGTAATGCGTTATAACGTTATACTATATGACGTAATGCGTTATAACGTTATACTATATAACGTAATACGTTATATGGATATTCCATATAACGTTATACTATATAACGTAATGCATTATAACGTTATACTATATAACGTAATACGTTATAATAATATGACATATAACGTTATACTATATGACGTAATGCGTTATAACGTTATACTATGTAACGTAATGCGTTATATAGATATACCATATAACGTTATGCTATATAACGTAATACGTTATAAAGATATACCATATAACGTTATACTATATAACGTAATGCGTTATACCGATATACTATATAACGTTATACTATATAACGTAATGCGTTATAACGTTATACTATATAACGTAATACGTTATATGGATATGCCATATAACGTTATACTATATAACGTAATGCATTATAACGTTATAGTATATAACGTAATACTTTATAAGGACATGACATATAACGTTATACTGTATGACGTAATGCGTTATAACGTTATACCATGTAACGTAATGCGTTATATAGATATACCATATAACGTTATGCTATATAACGTAATACGTTATAACGATATACCATATAACGTTATACTATATAACGTAATGCGTTATAACGATATACTATATAACGTTATACTATATAACGTAATGCGTTATAACGTTATACTATATAACGTAATGCGTTATATGGATATGCCATATAACGTTATACTATATAACGTAATGCATTATAACGTTATAGTATATAACGTAATACGTTATAAGGATATGCCACATGACGTTATACTATATAACGTAATACGTTATATCGTTATGCTACATAACGTAATACGTTATATCGATATACCATCTAACGTTATGCTATATAACGTAATACGTTATAACTATATACCATATAAGGTTATGCTATATAATGTAATATGCTATAACGATATACCATATAACGTTATACTATATAACGCAATGCGTTATAACAATATACTATATAACGTTATACTATATAACGTAATGTGTTATAACGTTGTACTATATAACGTAATACGTTAGATGGATATGCCATATAACGTTATACCATATAACGTAATACGTTATAACATTATACTATATAACGTTAATCTATATAACGCAATGCGTTATAACGTTATGCTATATAACGTAATACGTTATAACGATATACCATATAACGTTATGCTATATAACGTAATACGTTATAACCATATACCATATAACGTTATACAATATAACGTAATGCGATATACCGATACTCTATATAACGTTATACTACATAACGTAATGCGTTATAAGGTTATACTATATAACGTAATACGTTATAAGGATATGCCACATGACGTCATACTATATAACGTAATGCGTTATAACGTTACACTATATAACGTAATAAGTTATGAGGATATGCCACATAACGTTATACTATATACCGTAATGCGTTATAACCTTATACTACATAACGTAATACGTTATATGGATATGGCATATAACGTTATACTATATAACGTAATGCGTTATAACCTTATACTACATAACGTAATACGTTATATGGATATGCCATATAACGTTATACTATATAACGTAATGCGTTATAACCTTATACCATATAACGTAATACGTTATAACATTATACTATATAACCTTATATTATATAACGTAATGCGTTATAACATTATGCTATATAACGTAATACGTTATAACTATATACCATATAACGTTATGCTATATAACGTAATGCATTATAACGATGTACCATATAACGTTATACTATATAACGTAATGCGTTATAAGGATATGCCACATAACGTTATACTATATAACGTAATGCGTCATAACGTTACACTATATAACGTAATGCGTCATAACGTTATACTATATAACGTAATGCTTTATAACGATATAATATATAACGTTATACTATATAATATAATGCGTTATGACATTATACTATATAACGCAATGCGTTATAACGTTATGCTATATAACGTAATACGTTATAACGATATACCATATAACGTTATGCTATATAACGTAATACGTTATAACCATATACCATATAACGTTATACAATATAACGTAATGCGATATACCGATACTCTATATAACGTTATACTACATAACGTAATGCGTTATAAGGTTATACTATATAACGTAATACGTTATAAGGATATGCCACATGACGTCATACTATATAACGTAATGCGTTATAACGTTACACTATATAACGTAATACGTTATGAGGATATGCCACATAACGTTATACTATATACCGTAATGCGTTATAACCTTATACTACATAACGTAATACGTTATATGGATATGGCATATAACGTTATACTATATAACGTAATGCGTTATAACCTTATACTACATAACGTAATACGTTATATGGATATGCCATATAACGTTATACTATATAACGTAATGCGTTATAACCATATACCATATAACGTAATACGTTATAACATTATACTATATAACCTTATATTATATAACGTAATGCGTTATAACATTATGCTATATAACGTAATACGTTATAACTATATACCATATAACGTTATGCTATATAACGTAATGCATTATAACGATGTACCATATAACGTTACACTATATAACGTAATGCGTTATAAGGATATGCCACATAACGTTATACTATATAACGTAATGCGTCATAACGTTACACTATATAACGTAATGCGTCATAACGTTATACTATATAACGGAATGCTTTATAACGATATAATATATAACGTTATACTATATAATATAATGCGTTATGACGTTATACTATATAACGTAATACGTTATAAGGATATGCCACATAACGTTATACTATATAACGTAATGCGTTATAACGTTACACTCTATAACGTAATACGTTATAAGGATATGCCACATAACGTCATACTATATAACGTAATGCGTTATAACGTTACACTATATAACGTAATACGTTATAAGGATATGACATATAACGTTATACTATATAACGTAATGCGTTAGAACGATATACTATATAACGTTATACTATATAACATAATGCGTTATAACGTTATACTATATAACGTAATACGTTATAAGGATATGACATATAACGTTATACTATATAATGTAATGCGTTATGACGTTATACTATATAACGTAATACGTTAGAAGGATATGACATATAACGTTATACTATATAACGTAATGCGTTATGACGTTATACCATATAACGTAATACGTTATAAGGACATGCCACATAACGTCATACTATATAACGTAATACAATATAAGGATATGCCACATAACGTTATACAATATAACGTAATACGTTATAACGATATACTATATAACGTTATACCAAATAACGTAATGCGTTATAACGTTATACTATATAACGTAATACGATATATCGGTATGCCATATAACGTTATACTGTATAACGTAATACGTTATAAGGATATGCCACATAACGTTATACTATATAAAGTACTGCGTTATAACGTTATACTATATAACGTTATATTATATAACGTAATGCGTTATAACGTTATGCTATATAACGTAATGCGTTATAACGATATACTATATAACGTTATACTATATAACGTAATGCGTTATAACGATATACTATATAACGCTATACTATATAACGTAATGCGTTATAACGTTATACTATATAACGTAATGCGTTATATGGATATGACATATAACGTTATACTATATAACGTAATACGTTATAAGGATATGACATATAGCGTTATACTATATAACGTAATGCATTGTTCGTTATACTATATAACGTAATACGTTATAAGGACATGACATACAACGTTATACTATATGACGTAATGCGTTATAACGTTATAATATGTAACGTAATGCTGTATATAGATATGCCATATAACGTTATACTATGTAACGTAATGCGTTATAACGTTATACTATATGACGTAATGCGTTATAACGTTATAATATGTAACGTAATGCGGTATATAGATATGCCATATAACGTTATACTATGTAACGTAATGCGTTATAACGTTATACTATATGACGTAATGCGTTATAACGTTATACTATATAACGTAATACGTTATATGGATATTCCATAAAACGTTATACTATATAACGTAATGCATTATAACGTTATACTATATAACGTAATACGTTATAATAATATGACATATAACGTTATACTATATGACGTAATGCGTTATAACGTTATACTATATAACGTAATACGTTAGATGGATATGCCATATAACGTTATACCATATAACGTAATACGTTATACCGATATACTATATAACGTTATACTATATAACGTAATGCGTTATAACGTTATACTATATAACGTAATACGTTATATGGATATGCCATATAACGTTATACTATATAACGTAATGCATTATAACGTTATAGTATATAACGTAATACTTTATAAGGACATGACATATAACGTTATACTATATGTCGTAATGCGTTATAACGTTATACCATGTAACGTAATGCGTTATATAGATATACCATATAACGTTATGCTATATAACGTAATACGTTATAAAGATATACCATATAACGTTATACTATATAACGTAATGCGTTATACCGATATACTATATAACGTTATACTATATAACGTAATGCGTTATAACGTTATACTATATAACGTAATACGTTATATGGATATGCCATATAACGTTATACTATATAACGTAATGCATTATAACGTTATAGTATATAACGTAATACTTTATAAGGACATGACATATAACGTTATACTATATGTCGTAATGCGTTATAACGTTATACCATGTAACGTAATGCGTTATATAGATATACCATATAACGTTATGCTATATAACGTAATACGTTATAACGATATACCATATAACGTTATACTATATAACGTAATGCGTTATAACGATATACTATATAACGTTATACTATATAACGTAATGCGTTATATGGATATGCCATATAACGTTATACTATATAACGTAATGCATTATAACGTTATAGTATATAACGTAATACGTTATAAGGATATGCCACATGACGTTATACTATATAACGTAATACGTTATATCGTTATGCTACATAACGTAATACGTTATATCGATATACCATCTAACGTTATGCTATATAACGTAATACGTTATAACTATATACCATATAAGGTTATGCTATATAATGTAATATGCTATAACGATATACCATATAACGTTATACTATATAACGCAATGCGTTATAACAATATACTATATAACGTTATACTATATAACGTAATGTGTTATAACGTTATACTATATAACGTAATACGTTAGATGGATATGCCATATAACGTTATACCATATAACGTAATACGTTATAGCATTATACTATATAACGTTAATCTATATAACGCAATGCGTTATAACGTTATGCTATATAAAGTAATACGTTATAACGATATACCATATAACGTTATGCTATATAACGTAATACGTTATAACCATATACCATATAACGTTATACAATATAACGTAATGCGATATACCGATACTCTATATAACGTTATACTACATAACGTAATGCGTTATAAGGTTATACTATATAACGTAATACGTTATAAGGATATGCCACATGACGTCATACTATATAACGTAATGCGTTATAACGTTACACTATATAACGTAATACGTTATGAGGATATGCCACATAACGTTATACTATATACCGTAATGCGTTATAACCTTATACTACATAACGTAATACGTTATATGGATATGGCATATAACGTTATACTATATAACGTAATGCGTTATAACCTTATACTACATAACGTAATACGTTATATGGATATGCCATATAACGTTATACTATATAACGTAATGCGTTATAACCTTATACCATATAACGTAATACGTTATAACATTATACTATATAACCTTATATTATTTAACGTAATGCGTTATAACATTATGCTATATAACGTAATACGTTATAACTATATACCATATAACGTTATGCTATATAATGTAATGCATTATAACGATGTACCATATAACGTTATACTATATAACGTAATGCGTTATAAGGATATGCCACATAACGTTATACTATATAACGTAATGCGTCATAACGTTACACTATATAACGTAATGCGTCATAACGTTAAACTATATAACGTAATGCTTTATAACGATATAATATATAACGTTATACTATATAATATAATGCGTTATGACGTTATACTATATAACGCAATGCGTTATAACGTTATGCTATATAACGTAATACGTTATAACGATATACCATATAACGTTATGCTATATAACGTAATACGTTATAACCATATACCATATAACGTTATACAATATAACGTAATGCGATATACCGATACTCTATATAACGTTATACTACATAACGTAATGCGTCATAACGTTACACTATATAACGTAATGCGTCATAACGTTATACTATATAACGTAATGCTTTATAACGATATAATATATAACGTTACACTATATAATATAATGCGTTATGACGTTATACTATATAACGCAATGCGTTATAACGTTATACTATATAACGTAATACGTTATGAGGATATGCCACATAACGTTATACTATATAATGTAATGCGTTATGACGTTATACTATATAACGTAATACGTTATAAGGATATGCCACATAACGTTATACTATATAACGTAATACGTTATAAGGATATGCCACATAACGTTATACTATATAACGTAATACGTTATAAGGATATGCCACATAACGTTATTCTATATAACATAATACGTTATAACGATATACTATATAACGTAATACGTTATAAGGATATGCCACATAACGCTATACTATATAACGTTATACTATATAACGTAATGCGTTATAACGATATACTATATAACGTTATACTATATTACATAATGCGTTATAACGTTATACTATATAACGTAATACGTTATAAGGATATGACATATAACGTTATACTATATAACGTAATGCGTTATGACGTTATACTATATAACGTAATACGTTATAAGGACATGCCACATAACGTCATACTATATAACGTAATACAATATAAGGATATGCCACATAACGTTATACAATATAACATAATACGTTATAACGATATACTATATAACGTTATACCAAATAACGTAATGCGTTATAACGTTATACTATATAACGTAATACGATATATCGGTATGCCATATAACGTTATACTGTATAACGTAATACGTTATAAGGATATGCCACATAACGTTATACTATATAAAGTACTGCGCTATAACGTTATACTATATAACGTTATATTATATAACGTAATGCGTTATAACGTTATGCTATATAACGTAATGCGTTATAACGATATACTATATAACGTTATACTATATAACGTAATGCGTTATAACGATATACTATATAACGCTATACTATATAACGTAATGCGTTATAACGTTATACTATATAACGTAATGCGTTATATGGATATGCCATATAACGTTATACTATATAACGTAATACGTTATTAGGATATGACATATAACGTTATACTATATAACGTAATGCATTGTTCGTTATACTATATAACGTAATACGTTATAAGGACATGACATACAACGTTATACTATATGACGTAATGCGTTATAACGTTATAATATGTAACGTAATGCGGTATATAGATATGCCATATAACGTTATACTATGTAACGTAATGCGTTATAACGTTATACTATATGACGTAATGCGTTATAACGTTATAATATGTAACGTAATGCGGTATATAGATATGCCATATAACGTTATACTATGTAACGTAATGCGTTATAACGTTATACTATATGACGTAATGCGTTATAACGTTATACTATATAACGTAATACGTTATATGGATATTCCATATAACGTTATACTATATAACGTAATGCATTATAACGTTATACTATATAACGTAATACGTTATAAGGATATGACATATAACGTTATACTATATGACGTAATGCGTTATAACGTTATACTATGTAACGTAATGCGTTATATAGATATACCATATAACGTTATGCTATATAACGTAATACGTTATAAAGATATACCATATAACGTTATACTATATAACGTAATGCGTTATACCGATATACTATATAACGTTATACTATATAACGTAATGCGTTATAACGTTATACTATATAACGTAATACGTTATATGGATATGCCATATAACGTTATACTGTATAACGTAATGCATTATAACGTTATAGTATATAACGTAATACTTTATAAGGACATGACATATAACGTTATACTATATGACGTAATGCGTTATAACGTTATACCATGTAACGTAATGCGTTATATAGATATACCATATAACGTTATGCTATATAACGTAATACGTTATAACGATATACCATATAACGTTATACTATATAACGTAATGCGTTATAACGATATACTATTTAACGTTATACTATATAACGTAATGCGTTATAACGTTAGACTATATAACGTAATGCGTTATATGGATATGCCATATAACGTTATACTATATAACGTAATGCATTATAACGTTATAGTATATAACGTAATACGTTATAAGGATATGCCACATGACGTTATACTATATAACGTAATACGTTATAACGATATACCATCTAACGTTATGCTATCTAACGTAATACGTTGTAACGATATACCATATAACGTTATACTATATAACGTAATACGTTATATGGATATGCCATATAACGTTATACTATATAACGTAATGCATTATAACGTTATACTATATAACGTAATACGTTATAAGGATATGCCACATGACGTTATACTATATAACGTAATAGGTTATAACGATATACCATCTAACGTTATGCTATGTAACGTAATACGTTATAACGTTATACCGTATAACGGTATACTATATAGCGTAATACGTTATAACGGTATACCATCTAACGTTATGCTATGTAACGTAATACGTTATAACGATATAACATATAACGTTATACTATATAACGTAATGCGTTATAACGATATACTATATAACGTTATACTATATAACGTAATGCGTTATAACGTTATACTATATAACGTAATACGTTATATGGATATGCCATATAACGTTATACCATATATCGTAATACGTTATAACATTATACTATATAACGTTATACTATATAACGCAATGCGTTATAACGTTATGCTATATAACGTAATACGTTATAACGATATACCATATAACGTTATACTATATAACGTGATACGTTATATGGATATGCCATATAACGTTATACTATATAACGTAATGCGTTATGCCGATATACTGTACAACATTATACTATATAACGTAATGCGTTATATAGGTATACCATATAACGTTATACTATATAACGTAATTCGTTATAAGGATATGACATGTAACGTTATACTGTATGACGTAATGCATTGTAACGTTATACTATATAACGTAATACGTTATAAGGACATGACATATAACGTTATACTGTATGACGTAATGCGTTATAACGTTATACTATGTAACGTAATGCGTTATATAGATGTGCCATACAACGTTACACTATATAACGTAATACGTTATAAGGATATGCCATATAGCGTTATAGTATATAACATAATGCGTTCTAACGTTATACTATATAACGTAATACGTTATATGGATATGCCATATAACGTTATACTATATAACGTAATACGTTATAAGGATATGCCATATAACGTTATACTATATAACGTAATGCATTATAACGTTATAGTATATAACGTAATACTTTATAAGGACATGACATATAACGTTATACTATATGACGTAATGCGTTATAACGTTATAATATGTAACGTAATGCGGTATATAGATATGCCATATAACGTTATACTATATATCGTACTGCGTTATAACGTTATACTATATAACGTTATGTTATATAACGTAATGCGTTATAACGTTATGCTATATAACGTAATGCGTTATAACGACATACCATATAACGTTATGCTGTATAACGTAATGCGTTATAACGATATACTATATAACGTTATACTATATAAAGTAATGCGTTATAACGTTATACTATATAACGTAATACGTTATATGGATATGCCATATAACGTTATACTATATAACGTAATACGTTATAAGGATATGCCATATAACGTTATACTATATAACGTAATGCATTATAACGTTATACTATATAACGTAATACGTTATAAGGATATGACATATAACGTTATACTATATGACGTAATGCGTTATAACGTTATACTATGTAACGTAATGCGTTATATAGATGTGCCATACAACGTTACACTATATAACGTAATACGTTATAAGGATATGCCATATAGCGTTATACTATATAACATAATGCGTTCTAACGTTATACTATATAACGTAATACGTTATAAGGATATGCTACATAACGTTATACTATATAATGTAATGCGTTATGACGTTATACTATATAACGTAATACGTTATAAGGATATGCCACATAACGTTGTATTATATAACGTTATACTATATAACGTAATGCGT
The DNA here is from genome assembly GCF_024516045.1 of Bombus affinis. Classification (NCBI taxonomy): domain Eukaryota; kingdom Metazoa; phylum Arthropoda; class Insecta; order Hymenoptera; family Apidae; genus Bombus; species Bombus affinis. The sequence continues at coordinate 34,628 of NW_026108847.1, forward strand.
TATAACGTTATACTATATAACGTAATACGTTATAAGGATATGCCATATAGCGTTATACTATATAACATAATGCGTTCTAACGTTATACTATATAACGTAATACGTTATAAGGATATGCTACATAACGTTATACTATATAACGTAATGCGTTATGCCGATATACTGTACAACATTATACTATATAACGTAATGCGTTATATAGGTATGCCATATAACGTTATACTATATAACGTAATACGTTATAAGGATATGACATATAACGTTATACTATATAACGTAATGCATTGTAACGTTATACTATATAACGTAATACGTTATATGGACATGACATACAATGTTATACTATATGACGCAATGCGTTATAACGTTATAATATGTAACGTAATGCGGTATATAGATATGCCATATAACGTTATACTATGTAACGTAATGCGTTATAACGTTATACTATATAACGTAATGCGTTATAAGGATATACTATATAACGTTATACCATATAACGTAATACGTTATAGCATTATACTATATAACGTTATACTATATAACGTAATGCGTTATAACGTTATACTATATAACGTAATACGTTATAAGGATATGCCACATAACGTTATACTATATAATGTAATGCGTTATGACGTTATACTATATAACGTAATACGTTATAAGGATATGCCACATAACGTCATACTATATAACGTAATACAATATAAGGATATGCCACATAACGTTATACAATATAACATAATACGTTATAACGATATACAATATAACGTTATACCAAATAACGTAATGCGTTATAACGTTATACTATATAACGTAATACGATATATCGGTATGCCATATAACGTTATACTGTATAACGTAATACGTTATAAGGATATGCCACATAACGTTATACTATATAACGTAATAGGTTATAACGATATACCATCTAACGTTATGCTATGTAACGTAATACGTTATAACGTTATACCGTATAACGGTATACTATATAGCGTAATACGTTATAACGGTATACCATCTAACGTTATGCTATGTAACGTAATACGTTATAACGATATAACATATAACGTTATACTATATAACGTAATGCGTTATAACGATATACTATATAACGTTATACTATATAACGTAATGCGTTATAACGTTATACTATATAACGTAATACGTTATATGGATATGCCATATAACGTTATACCATATATCGTAATACGTTATAACATTATACTATATAACGTTATACTATATAACGCAATGCGTTATAACGTTATGCTATATAACGTAATACGTTATAACGATATACCATATAACGTTATACTATATAATGTGATACGTTATATGGATATGCCATATAACGTTATACTATATAACGTAATGCGTTATGCCGATATACTGTACAACATTATACTATATAACGTAATGCGTTATATAGGTATGCCATATAATGTTATACTATATAACGTAATACGTTATAAGGATATGACATGTAACGTTATACTGTATAACGTAATGCATTGTAACGTTATACTATATAACGTAATACGTTATAAGGACATGACATATAACGTTATACTGTATGACGTAATGCGTTATAACGTTATACTATGTAACGTAATGCGTTATATAGATGTGCCATACAACGTTACACTATATAACGTAATACGTTATAAGGATATGCCATATAGCGTTATACTATATAACATAATGCGTTCTAACGTTATACTATATAACGTAATACGTTATAAGGATATGCCACATAACGTTATACTATATAACGTAATGCGTTAGAACGATATACTATATAACGTTATACTATATAACATAATGCGTTATAACGTTATACTATATAACGTAATACGTTATAAGGATATGCCACATAACGTTATACTATATAATGTAATACGTTATAACGTTATACTATATAACGTAATGCGTTATAACGTTATACTATATAACGTAATACGTTATATGGATATGCCACATAACGTTATACCATATAATGTAATGCGTTATGACGTTATACTATATAACGTAATACGTTATATGGATATGCCACATAACGTTATACTATATAACGTTATACTATATAACGTAATGCGTTCTAACGATATACTATATAACGTTATACTATATAACATAATGCGTTATAACGTTATACTATATAACGTAATACGTTATAAGGTTATGACATATAACGTTATACTATATAACGTAATGCATTATGACCTTATACTATATAACATAATGCGTTATAACGTTATACTATATAACGTAATACGTTATATGGATATGGCATATAACGTTATACTATATAACGTAATGCGTTATAACCTTATACTACATAACGTAATACGTTATATGGATATGCCATATAACGTTATACTATATAACGTAATGCGTTATAACCTTATACCATATAACGTAATACGTTATAACATTATACTATATAACCTTATATTATATAACGTAATGCGTTATAACATTATGCTATATAACGCAATACGTTATAACTATATACCATATAACGTTATGCTATATAACGTAATGCGTTATAACGATGTACCATATAACGTTATACTATATAACGTAATGCGTTATAAGGATATGCCACATAACGTTATACTATATAACGTAATGCGTTATGACGTTATACTATATAACGTAATGCGTTATGCCGTTATACTATATAACGTAATGCGTTATGACGTTATGCTATATAACGTAATACGTTATAACTATATACCATATAACGTTATACTATATAACGTAATACGTTATAACGATATACCATATAACGTTATACTATATAACTTAATGCGTTATAACGTTATACTATATAACGTAATGCGTTATAACGATATACCATATAACGTTATACTATATAACTTAATGCGTTATAACGTTATGCTATATAACGTAATGCGTTATAACGATGTACCATATAACGTTATACTATATAACGTAATGCGTTATAAGGATATGCCACATAACGTTATACTATATAACGTAATGCGTTAGAACGATATACTATATAACGTTATACTATATAACATAATGCGTTATAACGTTATACTATATAACGTAATACGTTATAAGGATATGACATATAACGTTATACAATATAACGTAATGCGTTATGACGTTATACTATATAACGTAATACGTTATAAGGATATGCACATAACGTTATACTATATAACGTAATGCGTTATAACGTTAGACTATATAACGTATTGCGTTGTAACGATATACTATATAACGTTATACTATATAACATAATGCGTTATAACGTTATACTATATAACGTAATACGTTATAAGGATATGCCACATAACGTTATACTATATAACTTAATGCGTTATAACGTTACACTATATAACGTAATACGTTATAAGGATATGCCACATAACGTTATACTATATAACGTAATACAATATAAGGATATGCCACATAACGCTATACTATATAAAATAATGCCTTATAACCTTATACTACATAACGTAATACGTTATAACATTATACTATATAACCTTATATTATATAACGTAATGCGTTATAACGTTATACTATATAACGTAATGCGTTATAACGTTACACTATATAACGTAATACGTTATAAGGATATGACATATAACGTTATACTATATAACGTAATGCGTTAGAACGATATACTATATAACGTTATACTATATAACGTAATGCGTTATAACGTTAGACTATATAACGTAATACGATATATCGATATGCCATATAACGTTATACTATATAACGCAATGCGTTATAACGTTATTCTATATAACGTAATACGTTATAACGATATACCATATAACGTTATACTATATAACTTAATGCGTTATAACGTTATACTATATAACGTAATGCGTTACAACCTTATACTATATAACGTAATACGTCATATGGATATGCCATATAGCGTTACACTATATAACGTAATGCGTTATAACCTTATACTATATAACGTAATACGTTATAACATTATAATATGTAACGTAATACGTTATAAGGTTATGCCACATAACGTTATACTATATAACGTAATACGTTATAACATTATACTATATAACGTAATACGTTATAACATTATACTATATAACGTTATATTATATAACGTAATGCGTTATAACGTTATGCTATATAACGTAATACGTTATAACTATATACCATATAACGTTATGCTATATAACGTAATACGTTATAACGATATACCATATAACGTTATACTATATAACGTAATGCGTTATAAGGATATGCCACATAACGTTATACCATATAACGTACTGCGTTATAACGTTATACTGTATAACGTTATATTATATAACGTAATGCGTTATAACGTTATGCGATATAACGTAATGCGTTATAACGATATACCATATAACGTTATACTGTATAACGTAATGCGTTATAACGATATACTATATAACGTTATACTATATAACGTAATGCGTTATAACGTTATACTATATAACGTAATACGTTATATGGATATGCCATATAACGTTATACTATATAACGTAATACGTTATAAGGATATGACATATAACGTTATACTATATAACGTAATGCATTGTAACGTTATACTATATAACGTAATACGTTATAAGGACATGACATACAACGTTATACTATATGACGTAATGCGTTATAACGTTATAATATGTAACGTAATGCGGTATATAGATATGCCATATAACGTTATACTATGTAACGTAATGCGTTATAACGTTATACTATATAACGTAATGCGTTATAACGATATACTATATAACGTTATACCATATAACGTAATACGTTATAACATTATACTATATAACGTTATACTATATAACGTAATGCGTTATAACGTTATACTATATAACGTAATACGTTATAAGGATATGCCACATAACGTTATACTATATAATGTAATGCGTTATGACGTTATACTATATAACGTAATACGTTATAAGGATATGCCACATAACGTTGTATTATATTACGTTATACTATATAACGTAATGCGTTATAACGATATACTATATAACGTTATACTATATAACATAATGCGTTATAAGGATATGCCACATAACGTTATACTATATAACGTTATACTATATAACGTAATGCGTTATAACGATATACTTTATAACGTTATACTATATAACATAATGCGTTATAACGTTATACTATATAACGTAATACGTTATAACCTTATACTACATCACTTAATACGTTATATGGATATGCCATATAACGTTATACTATATAACGTAATATGTTATAACCTTATACTATATAACGTAATACGTTATAACATTATACTATATAACGTTATATTATATAACGTAATGCGTTATAACATTATGCTATATAACGTAATACGTTATAACTATATACCTTATAACGTTATACTATATAACGTAATGCGTTATAACGTTATACTATATAACGTAATACGTTATAACGATATGCCACATAACGTTATACTATATAATGTAATGCGTTATGACGTTATACTATATAACGTAATACGTTATAAGGATATGCCACATAACGTTATACTATATAACGTTATACTATATAACGTAATGCGTTATAACGATATACTTTATAACGTTATACTATATAACATAATGCGTTATAACGTTATACTATATAACGTAATACGTTATATCGTTATACTATATAACGTAATACGTTATAAGGATATGCCACATAACGTTATACTATATAATGTAATCCGTTATAACGTTATACTATATAACGTAATACGTTATAACAATATACTATATAACGTTATACTATATAACGTAATGCGTTATAACGTTATACTATATAACGTAATACGTTATAAGGATATGCCACATAACGTTATACCATATAATGTAATGCGTCATGACGTTATACTATATAACGTAATACGTTATAAGGATATGCCACATAACGTTATACTATATAACGTTATACTATATAACGTAATGCGTTCTAACGATATACTATATAACGTTATACTATATAACATAATGCGTTATAACGTTATACTATATAACGTAATACGTTATAAGGATATGACATATAACGTTATACTATATAACGTAATGCATTATGACCTTATACTATATAACGTAATGCGTTATGACGTTATACTATATAACGTAATACGTTATAAGGATATGCCACATAACGTCATACTATATAACGTAATGCGTTATAACGTTACACTATATAACGTAATACGTTATGAGGATATGACATATAACGTTATAGTATATAACGTAATGCGTTAGAACGATATACTATATAACGTTATACTACATAACATAATGCGTTATAACGTTATACTATATAACGTAATACGTTATAGGGATATGACATATAACGTTATACTGTATAAGGTAATGCGTTATGACGTTATACTATATAACGTAATACGTTATAAGGATATGCACATAACGTTATACAATATAACGTAATACGTTATAATGATATGCACATCACGTTATACTATATAAAGTAATGCGTTATAACGTTACACTATATAACGTAATACGTTATGAGGATATGGCACATAACTTTATACTATATGACGTAATGCGTTATAACGTTATACTATATAACGTAATACGTTATAAGGATATGCCACATAACGTTATACTATATAATGTAATGCGTTATGACGTTATACTATATAACGTAATACGTTATAAGGACATGCCACATAACGTCATACTATATAACGTAATACAATATAAGGATATGCCACATAACGTTATACAATATAACATAATACGTTATAACGATATACTATATAACGTTATACCAAATAACGTAATGCGTTATAACGTTATACTATATAACGTAATACGATATATCGATATGCCATATAACGTTATACTGTATAACGTAATACGTTATAAGGATATGCCACATAACGTTACACTATATAAAGTACTGCGTTATAACGTTATACTATATAACGTTATATTATATAACGTAATGCGTTATAACGTTATGCTATATAACGTAATGCGTTATAACGATATACTATATAATGTTATACTATATAACGTAATGCGTTATAACGATATACTATATAACGTTATACTATATAACGTAATGCGTTATAACGTTATACTATATAACGTAATGCGTTATAACGTTATACTATATAACGTAATGCGTTATATGGATATGCCATATAACGTTATACTATATAACGTAATACGTTATAAGGATATGACATATAACGTTATACTATATAACGTAATGCATTGTTCGTTATACTATATAACGTAATACGTTATAAGGACATGACATACAACGTTATACTATATGACGTAATGCGTTATAACGTTATAACATGTAACGTAATACGTTATAAGGATATGACATATAACGTTATACTATATAACGTAATGCGTTATGACGTTATACTATATAACGTAATACGTTATAAGGATATGCACATAACGTTATACAATATAACGTAATACGTTATAATGATATGCACATCACGTTATACTATATAAAGTAATGCGTTATAACGTTACACTATATAACGTAATACGTTATGAGGATATGGCACATAACTTTATACTATATGACGTAATGCGTTATAACGTTATACTATATAACGTAATACGTTATAAGGATATGCCACATAACGTTATACTATATAATGTAATGCGTTATGACGTTATACTATATAACGTAATACGTTATAAGGATATGCCACATAACGTTATACTATATAACGTAATATGTTATAAGGATATGCCACATAACGTTATTCTATATAACATAATACGTTATAACGATATACTATATAACGTAATACGTTATAAGGATATGCCACATAACGCTATACTATATATCGTTATACTATATAACGTAATGCGTTATAACGATATACTATATAACGTTATACTATATAACATAATGCGTTATAACGTTATACTATATAACGTAATACGTTATAAGGATATGACATATAACGTTATACTATATAACGTAATGCGTTATAACGTTATACTATATAACGTAATACGATATATCGATATGCCATATAACGTTATACTGTATAACGTAATACGTTATAAGGATATGCCACATAACGTTATACTATATAAAGTACTGCGTTATAACGTTATACTATATAACGTTATATTATATAACGTAATGCGTTATAACGTTATGCTATATAACGTAATGCGTTATAACGATATACTATATAACGTTATACTATATAACGTAATGCGTTATAACGATATACTATATAACGTTATACTATATAACGTAATGCGTTATAACGTTATACTATATAACGTAATGCGTTATATGGATATGCCATATAACGTTATACTATATAACGTAATACGTTATAAGGATATGACATATAACGTTATACTATATAACGTAATGCATTGTTCGTTATACTATATAACGTAATACGTTATAAGGACATGACATACAACGTTATACTATATGACGTAATGCGTTATAACGTTATAATATGTAACGTAATGCGGTATATAGATATGCCATATAACGTTATACTATGTAACGTAATGCGTTATAACGTTATACTATATGACGTAATGCGTTATAACGTTATAATATGTAACGTAATGCGGTATACAGATATGCCATATAACGTTATACTATGTACCGTAATGCGTTATAACGTTATACTATATGACGTAATGCGTTATAACGTTATACTATATAACGTAATACGTTATATGGATATTCCATATAACGTTATACTATATAACGTAATGCATTATAACGTTATACTATATAACGTAATACGTTATAAGGATATGACATATAACGTTATACTATATGACGTAATGCGTTATAACGTTATACTATGTAACGTAATGCGTTATATAGATATACCATATAACGTTATGCTATATAACGTAATACGTTATAAGGATATACCATATAACGTTATACTATATAACGTAATGCGTTATACCGATATACTATATAACGTTATACTATATAACGTAATGCGTTATAACGTTATACTATATAACGTAATGCGTTATAACGTTATACTATATAACGTAATGCGTTATAACGTTATACTATATAACGTAATACGTTATATGGATATGCCATATAACGTTATACTATATAACGTAATGCATTATAACGTTATAGTATATAACGTAATACTTTATAAGGACATGACATATAACGTTATACTATATGACGTAATGCGTTATAACGTTATACCATGTAACGTAATGCGTTATATAGATATACCATATAACGTTATGCTATATAACGTAATACGTTATAACGATATACCATATAACGTTATACTATATAACGTAATGCGTTATAACGATATACTATATAACGTTATACTATATAACGTAATGCGTTATAACGTTATACTATATAACGTAATGCGTTATATGGATATGCCATATAACGTTATACTATATAACGTAATGCATTATAACGTTATAGTATATAACGTAATACGTTATATGGATATGCCACATAACGTTATACTATATAATGTAATGCGTTATGACGTTATACTATATAACGTAATACGTTATAAGGATATGCCACATAACGTTATACTATATAACGTGATATGTTATAAGGATATGCCACATAACGTTATTCTATATAACATAATACGTTATAACGATATACTATATAACGTAATACGTTATAAGGATATGCCAGATAACGCTATACTATATAACGTTATACTATATAACGTAATGCGTTATAACGATATACTATATAACGTTATACTATATAACATAATGCGTTATAACGTTATACTATATAACGTAATACGTTATAACGATATACTATATAACGTTATACCAAATAACGTAATGCGTTATAACGTTATACTATATAACGTAATACGATATATCGATATGCCATATAACGTTATACTGTATAACGTAATACGTTATAAGGATATGCCACATAACGTTATACTATATAAAGTACTGCGTTATAACGTTATACTATATAACGTTATATTATATAACGTAATGCGTTATAACGTTATGCTATATAACGTAATGCGTTATAACGATATACTATATAACGTTATACTATATAACGTAATGCGTTATAACGATATACTATATAACGTTATACTATATAACGTAATGCGTTATAACGTTATACTATATAACGTAATGCGTTATATGGATATGCCATATAACGTTATACTATATAACGTAATACGTTATAAGGATATGACATATAACGTTATACTATATAACGTAATGCATTGTTCGTTATACTATATAACGTAATACGTTATAAGGACATGACATACAACGTTATACTATATGACGTAATGCGTTATAACGTTATAATATGTAACGTAATGCGGTATATAGATATGCCATATAACGTTATACTATGTAACGTAATGCGTTATAACGTTATACTATATGACGTAATGCGTTATAACGTTATAATATGTAACGTAATGCGGTATATAGATATGCCATATAACGTTATACTATGTAACGTAATGCGTTATAACGTTATACTATATGACGTAATGCGTTATAACGTTATACTATATAACGTAATGCATTATAACGTTATACTATATAACGTAATACGTTATAAGGATATGACATATAACGTTATACTATATGACGTAATGCGTTATAACGTTATACTATGTAACGTAATGCGTTATATAGATATACCATATAACGTTATGCTATATAACGTAATACGTTATAAGGATATACCATATAACGTTATACTATATAACGTAATGCGGTATATAGATATGCCATATAACGTTATACTATATAACGTAATGCATTATAACGTTATAGTATATAACGTAATACTTTATAAGGACATGACATATAACGTTATACTATATGACGTAATGCGTTATAACGTTATACCATGTAACGTAATGCGTTATATAGATATACCATATAACGTTATGCTATATAACGTAATACGTTATAACGATATACCATATAACGTTATACTATATAACGTAATGCGTTATAACGATATACTATATAACGTTATACTATATAACGTAATGCGTTATAACGTTATAGTATATAACGTAATGCGTTATATGGATATGCCATATAACGTTATACTATATAACGTAATGCATTATAACGTTATAGTATATAACGTAATACGTTATATGGATATGCCATATAACGTTATACTATATAACGTAATGCATTATAACGTTATACTATATAACGTAATACGTTATAAGGATATGCCACATGACGTTATACTATATAACGTAATAGGTTATAACGATATACCATCTAACGTTATGCTATGTAACGTAATACGTTATAACGTTATACCGTATAACGGTATACTATATAACGTAATACGTTATAACGGTATACCATCTAACGTTATACTATGTAACGTAATACGCTATAACGATATAACATATAACGTTATACTATATAACGTAATGCGTTATAACGATATACTATATAACGTAATGCGTTATAACGTTATACTATATAACGTAATACGTTATATGGATATGCCATATAACGTTATACCATATAACGTAATACGTTATAACATTATACTATATAACGTTATACTATATAACGCAATGCGTTATAACGTTATGCTATATAACGTAATACGTTATAACGATATACCATATAACGTTATACTATATAACGTGATACGTTATATGGATATGCCATATAACGTTATACTATATAACGTAATGCGTTATGCCGATATACTGTACAACATTATACTATATAACGTAATGCGTTATATAGGTATGCCATATAACGTTATACTATATAACGTAATACGTTATAAGGATATGACATGTAACGTTATACTATATAACGTAATGCATTGTAACGTTATACTATATAACGTAATGCATTGTAACGTTATACTATATAACGTAATACGTTATAAGGACATGCCACATAACGTTATACTATATAATGTAATGCGTTATAACGTTATACTATATAACGTAATACGTTATAAGGATATGACATATAACGTTATACTATATAACGTAATGCGTTATGACGTTATACTATATAACGTAATACGTTATAAGGATATGCCACATAACGTTATACTATATAACGTAATACGTTATAAGGATATGCCACATAACGTCATACTATATAACGTAATGCGTTATAACGTTACACTATATAACGTAATACGTTATGAGGTTATGCCACATAAGGTTATACTATATAACGTTATATTATATAACGTAATGCGTTATAACATTATGCTATACAACGTAATACGTTATAACTATATACCATATAACGTTATGCTATATAACGTAATACGTTATAACGATATACCATACAACGTTATACTATATAACGTAATGCGTTATAAGGATATGCCACATAACGTTATACTATATAACGCAATGCGTCATAACGTTATACTATACAACGTAATACGTTATAAGGATATGCCATATAACGTTGTACTATATGACGTAATGCGTTATAACGTTATACTATATAACGTAATACGTTATAAGGATATGCCACATAACGTTATACTATATAACTTAATGCGTTATAACGTTACACTATATAACGTAATACGTTATAAGGCTATGCCACATAACGTTATACTATATAACTTTATGCGTTATAACGTTACACTATATAACGTAATACGTTATAAGGATATGCCACACAACGTTAACCTATATAACGTAATACAATATAAGGATATGCCACATAACGTTATACTATATAACATAATACAATATAAGGATATGCCACATAACGTTATACTATATAACATAATACGTTATAACGATATACTATATAACGTTATACCATATAACGTAATGCGTTATATCGTTATACTATATAACGTAATACGATATATCCATATGCCATATAACGTTATACTATATAACGTAATGCGTTATAACGTTCTTCTATATAACGTAATACGTTTTAACGATATACCATATAACGTTATACTATATAACTTAATGCGTTATAACGTTATACTATATAACGTAATGCGTTACAACCTTATACTATATAACGTAATACGTTATATGGATATGCCATATAGCGTTACACTATATAACGTAATGCGTTATAACCTTATACTATATAACGTAATACGTTATAACATTATACTATGTAACGTAATACGTTATAAGGTTATGCCACATAACGTTATACTATATAACGTAATACGTTATAACATTATACTATATAACGTAATACGTTATAACATTATACTATATAACGTAATACGTTATAACATTATACTATATAACGTTATATTATATAACGTAATGTGTTATAACATTATGCTATATAACGTAATACGTTATAACTATATACCATATAACGTTCTGCTATATAACGTAATACGTTATAACGATTTACCATATAACGTTATACTATATAACGTAATGCGTTATAAGGATATGCCACATAACGTTATACTATATAACGTAATGCGTCATAACGTTATACTATATAACGTAATGCGTTATAACGTTATACTATATAACGTAATACGTTATAACGTTATGCTATATAACGTAATACGATATAACTATATAACATATAACGTTATGCTATATAACGTAATACGCTATAACGATATACCATATAACGTTATACTATATAACGTAATGCGATATAACGTTATACTATATAACGTAATACGTTATAAGCATATGACATATAACGTTATACTATATAACGTAATGCGTTATAACGTTACACTATATAACGTAATACGTTATAAGGATATGCCACATAACGTTATACTATATAACGTAATGCGTTATAACGTTACACTATATAACGTAATACGTTATAAGGATATGCCACATAACGTTATGCTATATAACGTAATGCGTTATAACTTTACACTATATAACGTAATACGTTATAAGGATATGACATATAACGTTATACTATATAACGTAATGCGTTATGACGTTATACTATATAACGTAATACGTTATAAGGATATGCACATAACGTTATACTATATAACGTAATGCGTTATAACGATATACTATATAACGTTATACTATATAACGTAATGCGTTACAACCTTATACTATATAACGTAATACGTTATATGGATATGCCACATAACGTTATACTATATAACTTAATGCGTTATAACGTTATACTATATAACGTAATACGTTATAAGGATATGCCACATAACGTTATACTATATAATGTAATGCGTTATGACGTTATACTATATAACGTAATAAGTTATAAGGATATGACATATAACGTTATACTATATAACGTAATGCGTTATGACGTTATACTATATAACGTAATACGTTATAAGGATATGCACATAACGTTATACAATATAACGTAATACGTTATAATGATATGCACATCACGTTATACTATATAAAGTAATGCGTTATAACGTTACACTATATAACGTAATACGTTATGAGGATATGGCACATAACTTTATACTATATGACGTAATGCGTTATAACGTTATACTATATAACGTAATACGTTATAAGGATATGCCACATAACGTTATACTATATAATGTAATGCGTTATGACGTTATACTATATAACGTAATACGTTATAAGGATATGCCACATAACGTTATACTATATAACGTAATACGTTATAAGGATATGCCACATAACGTTATACTATATAATATAATACGTTATAACGATATACTATATAACGTAATACGTTATAAGGATATGCCACATAACGTTATACTATATAACGTTATACTATATAACGTAATGCGTTATAACGATATACTATATAACGTTATACTATATAACATAATGCGTTATAACGTTATACTATATAACGTAATACGTTATAAGGATATGACATATAACGTTATACTATATAACGTAATGCGTTATGACGTTATACTATATAACGTAATACGTTATAAGGATATGCCACATAAGGTTATACTATATAACGTAATGCGTTATAACCTTATACTACATAACGTAATACGTTATATGGATATGCCATATAACGTTATACTATATAACGTAATGCGTTATAACCTTATACTATATAACGTAATACGTTAAAACATTATACTATATAACGTTATATTATATAACGTAATGCGTTATAACATTATGCTATACAACGTAATACGTTATAACTATATACCATATAACGTTATGCTATATAACGTAATACGTTATAACGATATACCATCCAACGTTATACTATATAACGTAATGCGTTATAAGGATATGCCACATAACGTTATACTATATAACTTAATGCGTTATAACGTTACACTATATAACGTAATACGTTATAAGGCTATGCCACATAACGTTATACTATATAACTTTATGCGTTATAACGTTACACTATATAACGTAATACGTTATAAGGATATGCCACATGACGTTATACTATATAACATAATACAATATAAGGATATGCCACATAACGTTATACTATATAACATAATACAATATAAGGATATGCCACATAACGTTATACTATATAACATAATACGTTATAACGATATACTATATAACGTTATACCATATAACGTAATGCGTTATAACGTTATACTATATAACGTAATACGATATATCGATATGCCATATAACGTTATACTATATAACGTAATGCGTTATAACGTTATTCTATATAACGTAATACGTTTTAACGATATACCATATAACGTTATACTATATAACTTAATGCGTTATAACGTTATACTATATAACGTAATGCGTTACAACCTTATACTATATAACGTAATACGTTATATGGATATGCCATATAGCGTTACACTATATAACGTAATGCGTTATAACCTTATACTATATAACGTAATACGTTATAACATTATACTATATAACGTAATACGTTATAACATTATACTATATAACGTTATATTATATAACGTAATGCGTTATAACGTTACACTATATAACGTAATACGTTATAAGGATATGCCACATAACGTTATACTATATAACGTAATGCGTTATAACGTTACACTATATAACGTAATACGTTATAAGGATATGACATATAACGTTGTACTGTATAACGTAATGCGTTAGAACGATATACTATATAACGTTATACTATATAACATAATGCGTTATGACGTTATACTATATAACGTAATACGTTATAAGGATATGCACATAACGTTATACTATATAACGTAATACGTTATAAGGATATGCACATAACGTTATACTATATAACGTAATGCGTTATAACGATATACTATATAACGATATAATATATAACGAAATGCGTTATAACGTTATACTATATAACGTAATACGTTATGAGGATATGTCACATAACGATATACTATATAAATTAATGCGTTATAACGTTACACTATATAACGTAAAACGTTATAAGGATATGCCACATAACGTTATACTATATAACATAATACGTTATAAGGATATACTATATAACGTTATACCATACAACGTAATGCGTTATAACGTTATACTATATAACGTAATACGATATATCGATATGCCATATAACGTTATACTATATAACGTAATGCGATATAACGTTATTCTATATAACGTAATACGTCATAACGATATACCATATAACGTTATACTATATAACGTAATGCGTTACAACCTTATACTATATAACGTAATACGTTATATGGATATGCCACATAACGTTATACTATATAACTTAATGCGTTATAACGTTATACTATATAACGTAATACGTTATAAGGATATGCCACATAACGTTATACTATATAATGTAATGCGTTATGACGTTATACTATATAACGTAATAAGTTATAAGGATATGACATATAACGTTATACTATATAACGTAATGCGTTATGACGTTATACTATATAACGTAATACGTTATAAGGATATGCCACATAACGTCATGCTATATAACGTAATACAATATAAGGATATGCCACATAACGTTATACTATATAATGTAATGCGTTATGACGTTATACTATATAACGTAATACATTATAAGGATATGACATATAACGTTATACTATATAACGTAATGCGTTATGACGTTATACTATATAACGTAATACGTTATAAGGATATGCCACATAACGTCATGCTATATAACGTAATACAATATAAGGATATGCCACATAACGTTATACTATATAACGTAATACAATATAAGGATATGCCACATAACGTTATACTATATAACGTAGTACGTTATAAGGATATGACATATAACGTTATACTATATAACGTAATGCGTTATGACGTTATACTATATAACGTAATACGTTATAAGGATATGCACATAACGTTATACAATATAACGTAATACGTTATAATGATATGCACGTCACGTTATACTATATAAAGTAAAGCGTTATAACGTTACACTATATAACGTAATACGTTATGAGGATATGGCACATAACTTTATACTATATGACGTAATGCGTTATAACGTTATACTATATAACGTAATACGTTATAAGGATATGCCACATAACGTTATACTATATAATGTAATGCGTTATGACGTTATACTATATAACGTAATACGTTATAAGGATATGATATATAACGTTATACTATATAACGTAATGCGTTATGACGTTATACTATATAACGTAATACGTTATAAGGATATGCCACATAACGTCATGCTATATAACGTAATACAATATAAGGATATGCCACATAACGTTATACTATATAACATAATACGTTATAACGATATACCATATAACGTTATACTATATAACTTAATGCGTTATAACGTTATACTATATAACGTAATGCGTTACAACCTTATACTATATAACGTAATACGTTATATGGATATGCCATATAGCGTTACACTATATAACGTAATGCGTTATAACCTTATACTATATAACGTAATACGTTATAACATTATACTATGTAACGTAATACGTTATAAGGTTATGCCACATAACGTTATACTATATAACGTAATACGTTATAACATTATACTATATAACGTAATACGTTATAACATTATACTATATAACGTAATACGTTATAACATTATACTATATAACGTTATATTATATAACGTAATGCGTTATAACCATATGCTATATAACGTAATACGTTATAGCTATATACCATATAACGTTATGCTATATAACGTAATACGTTATAACGATTTACCATATAACGTTATACTATATAACGTAATGCGTTATAAGGATATGCCACATAACGTTATACTATATAACGTATTGCGTCATAACGTTATACTATATAACGTAATGCGTTATAACGTTATACTATATAACGTAATACGTTATAACGTTATGCTATATAACGTGATACGATATAACTATATAACATATAACGTTATGCTATATAACGTAATACGCTATAACGATATACCATATAACGTTATACTATATAACGTAATGCGATATAACGTTATACTATATAACGTAATACGTTATAAGGATATGCCACATAACGTTATGCTATATAACGTAATGCGTTATAACTTTACACTATATAACGTAATACGTTATAAGCATATGACATATAACGTTATACTATATAACGTAATGCGTTATGACGTTATAATATATAACGTAATACGTTATAAGGATATGCCACATAGCGTTATACTATATAACGTAATGCGTTATAACGTTACACTATATAACGTAATACGTTATAAGGATATGCCACATAACGTTATGCTATATAACGTAATGCGTTATAACTTTACACTATATAACGTAATACGTTATAAGGATATGCCACATAACGTTATGCTATATAACGTAATGCGTTATAACTTTACACTATATAACGTAATACGTTATAAGGATATGACATATAACGTTATACTATATAACGTAATGCGTTAGAACGATATACTATATAACGTTATACTATATAACATAATGCGTTATAACGTTATACTATATAACGTAATACGTTATAAGGATATGACATATAACGTTATACTATATAACGTAATGCGTTATGACGTTATACTATATAACGTAATACGTTATAAGGATATGCACATAACGTTATACAATATAACGTAATACGTTATAATGATATGCACATCACGTTATACTATATAAAGTAATGCGTTATAACGTTACACTATATAACGTAATACGTTATGAGGATATGGCACATAACTTTATACTATATGACGTAATGCGTTATAACGTTATACTATATAACGTAATACGTTATAAGGATATGCCACATAACGTTATACTATATAATGTAATGCGTTATGACGTTATACTATATAACGTAATACGTTATAAGGATATGCCACATAACGTTATACTATATAACGTAATACGTTATAAGGATATGCCACATAACGTTATACTATATAATATAATACGTTATAACGATATACTATATAACGTAATACGTTATAAGGATATGCCACATAACGTTATACTATATAACGTTATACTATATAACGTAATGCGTTATAACGATATACTATATAACGTTATACTATATAACATAATGCGTTATAACGTTATACTATATAACGTAATACGTTATAAGGATATGACATATAACGTTATACTATATAACGTAATGCGTTATGACGTTATACTATATAACGTAATACGATATAAGGATATGCCACATAAGGTTATACTATATAACGTAATGCGTTATAACCTTATACTACATAACGTAATACGTTATATGGATATGCCATATAACGTTATACTATATAACGTAATGCGTTATAACCTTATACTATATAACGTAATACGTTAAAACATTATACTATATAACGTTATATTATATAACGTAATGCGTTATAACATTATGCTATACAACGTAATACGTTATAACTATATACCATATAACGTTATGCTATATAACGTAATACGTTATAACGATATACCATACAACGTTATACTATATAACGTAATGCGTTATAAGGATATGCCACATAACGTTATACTATATAACTTAATGCGTTATAACGTTACACTATATAACGTAATACGTTATAAGGCTATGCCACATAACGTTATACTATATAACTTTATGCGTTATAACGTTACACTATATAACGTAATACGTTATAAGGATATGCCACATGACGTTATACTATATAACATAATACAATATAAGGATATGCCACATAACGTTATACTATATAACATAATACAATATAAGGATATGCAACATAACGTTATACTATATAACATAATACGTTATAACGATATACTATATAACGTTATACCATATAACGTAATGCGTTATAACGTTATAATATATAACGTAATACGATATATCGATATGCCATATAACGTTATACTATATAACGTAATGCGTTATAACGTTATTCTATATAACGTAATACGTTTTAACGATATACCATATAACGTTATACTATATAACTTAATGCGTTATAACGTTATACTATATAACGTAATGCGTTACAACCTTATACTATATAACGTAATACGTTATATGGATATGCCATATAGCGTTACACTATATAACGTAATGCGTTATAACCTTATACTATATAACGTAATACGTTATAACATTATACTATATAACGTAATACGTTATAACATTATACTATATAACGTTATATTATATAACGTAATGCGTTATAACGTTACACTATATAACGTAATACGTTATAAGGATATGCCACATAACGTTATACTATATAACGTAATGCGTTATAACGTTACACTATATAACGTAATGCGTTATAACGTTACACTATATAACGTAATACGTTATAAGGATATGACATATAACGTTGTACTGTATAACGTAATGCGTTAGAACGATATACTATATAACGTTATACTATATAACATAATGCGTTATGACGTTATACTATATAACGTAATACGTTATAAGGATATGCACATAACGTTATACTATATAACGTAATACGTTATAAGGATATGCACATAACGTTATACTATATAACGTAATGCGTTATAACGATATACTATATAACGATATAATATATAACGTAATGCGTTATAACGTTATACTATATAACGTAATACAATATAAGGATATGCCACATAACGTTATACTATATAACGTAGTACGTTATAAGGATATGACATATAACGTTATACTATATAACGTAATGCGTTATGACGTTATACTATATAACGTAATACGTTATAAGGATATGCACATAACGTTATACAATATAACGTAATACGTTATAATGATATGCACGTCACGTTATACTATATAAAGTAAAGCGTTATAACGTTACACTATATAACGTAATACGTTATGAGGATATGGCACATAACTTTATACTATATGACGTAATGCGTTATAACGTTATACTATATAACGTAATACGTTATAAGGATATGCCACATAACGTTATACTATATAATGTAATGCGTTATGACGTTATACTATATAACGTAATACGTTATAAGGATATGCCACATAACGTCATGCTATATAACGTAATACAATATAAGGATATGCCACATAACGTTATACTATATAACATAATACGTTATAACGATATACCATATAACGTTATACTATATAACTTAATGCGTTATAACGTTATACTATATAACGTAATGCGTTACAACCTTATACTATATAACGTAATACGTTATATGGATATGCCATATAGCGTTACACTATATAACGTAATGCGTTATAACCTTATACTATATAACGTAATACGTTATAACATTATACTATGTAACGTAATACGTTATAAGGTTATGCCACATAACGTTATACTATATAACGTAATACGTTATAACATTATACTATATAACGTAATACGTTATAACAGTATACTATATAACGTAATACGTTATAACATTATACTATATAACGTTATATTATATAACGTAATGCGTTATAACATTATGCTATATAACGTAATACGTTATAGCTATATACCATATAACGTTATGCTATATAACGTAATACGTTATAACGATTTACCATATAACGTTATACTATATAACGTAATGCGTTATAAGGATATGCCACATAACGTTATACTATATAACGTATTGCGTCATAACGTTATACTATATAACGTAATGCGTTATAACGTTATACTATATAACGTAATACGTTATAACGTTATGCTATATAACGTGATACGATATAACTATATAACATATAACGTTATGCTATATAACGTAATACGCTATAACGATATACCATATAACGTTATACTATATAACGTAATGCGATATAACGTTATACTATATAACGTAATACGTTATAAGGATATGCCACATAACGTTATGCTATATAACGTAATGCGTTATAACTTTACACTATATAACGTAATACGTTATAAGCATATGACATATAACGTTATACTATATAACGTAATGCGTTATAACGATATACTATATAACGTTATACCATATAACGTAATGCGTTATAACGTTATACTATATAACGTAATACGATATATCGATATGCCATATAACGTTATACTATATAACGTAATGCGTTATAACGTTATTCTATATAACGTAATACGTTTTAACGATATACCATATAACGTTATACTATATAACTTAATGGGTTATAACGTTATACTATATAACGTAATGCGTTACAACCTTATACTATATAACGTAATACGTTATATGGATATGCCATATAGCGTTACACTATATAACGTAATGCGTTATAACCTTATACTATATAACGTAATACGTTATAACATTATACTATATAACGTAATACGTTATAACATTATACTATATAACGTTATATTATATAACGTAATGCGTTATAACGTTATACTATATAACGTAATACGTTATAAGGATATGCCACATAACGTTATGCTATATAACGTAATGCGTTATAACTTTACACTATATAACGTAATACGTTATAAGCATATGACATATAACGTTATACTATATAACGTAATGCGTTATGACGTTATACTATATAACGTAATACGTTATAAGGATATGCCACATAGCGTTATACTATATAACGTAATGCGTTATAACGTTACACTATATAACGTAATACGTTATAAGGATATGCCACATAACGTTATGCTATATAACGTAATGCGTTATAACTTTACACTATATAACGTAATACGTTATAAGGATATGACATATAACGTTATACTATATAACGTAATGCGTTAGAACGATATACTATATAACGTTATACTATATAACATAATGCGTTATAACGTTATACTATATAACGTAATACGTTATAAGGATATGACATATAACGTTATACTATATAACGTAATGCGTTATGACGTTATACTATATAACGTAATACGCCATAAGGATATGCACATAACGTTATACAATATAACGTAATACGTTATAATGATATGCACATCACGTTATACTATATAAAGTAATGCGTTATAACGTTACACTATATAACGTAATACGTTATGAGGATATGGCACATAACTTTATACTATATGACGTAATGCGTTATAACGTTATACTATATAACGTAATACGTTATAAGGATATGCCACATAACGTTATACTATATAATGTAATGCGTTATGACGTTTTACTATATAACGTAATACGTTATAAGGATATGCCACATAACGTTATACTATATAACGTAATACGTTATAAGGATATGCCACATAACGTTATACTATATAACATAATACGTTATAACGATATACTATATAACATAATACGTTATAAGGATATGCCACATAACGTTATACTATATAACGTAATGCGTTATAACGATATACTATATAACGTTATACTATATAACATAATGCGTTATAACGTTATACTATATAACGTAATACGTTATAAGGATATGACATATAACGTTATACTATATAACGTAATGCGTTATGACGTTATACTATATAACGTAATACGTTATAAGGATATGCCACATAACGTCATACTATATAACGTAATGCGTTATAACGTTAGACTATATAACGTAATACGTTATGAGGTTATGCCACATAAGGTTATACTATATAACGTAATGCGTTATAACCTTATACTACATAACGTAATACGTTATATGGATATGCCATATAACGTTATACTATATAACGTAATGCGTTATAACCTTATACTATATAACGTAATACGTTAAAACATTATACTATATAACGTTATATCATATAACGTTATGCGTTATAACATTATGCTATACAACGTAATACGTTATAACTATATACCATATAACGTTATGCTATATAACGTAATACGTTATAACGATATACCATACAACGTTATACTATATAACGTAATGCGTTATAAGGATATGCCACATAACGTTATACTATATAACGTAATGCGTCATAACGTTATACTATACAACGTAATACGTTATAAGGATATGCCATATAACGTTGTACTATATGACGTAATGCGTTATAACGTTATACTATATAACGTAATACGTTATAAGGATATGCCACATAACGTTATACTATATAACTTAATGCGTTATAACGTTACACTATATAACGTAATACGTTATAAGGCTATGCCACATAACGTTATACTATATAACTTTATGCGTTATAACGTTACACTATATAACGTAATACGTTATAAGGATATGCCACATAACGTTATACTATATAACGTAATACAATATAAGGATATGCCACATAACGTTATACTATATAACATAATACAATATAAGGATATGCCACATAACGGTATACTATATAACATAATACGTTATAACGATATACTATATAGCGTTATACCATATAACGTAATGCGTTATAACGATATACTATATAACGTAATACGATATATCCATATGCCATATATCGTTATACTATATAACGTAATGCGTTATAACGTTATTCTATATAACGTAATACGTTTTAACGATATACCACATAACGTTATACTATATAACTTAATGCGTTATAACGTTATACTATATAACGTAATGCGTTACAACCTTATACTATATAACGTAATACGTTATATGGATATGCCATATAGCGTTACACTATATAACGTAATGCGTTATAACCTTATACTATATAACGTAATACGTTATAACATTATACTACGTAACGTAATACGTTATAAGGTTATGCCACATAACGTTATACTATATAACGTAATACGTTATAACATTATACTATATAACGTAATACGTTATAACATTATACTATATAACGTAATACGTTATAACATTATACTATATAACGTTATATTATATAACGTAATGCGTTATAACGTTACACTATATAACGTAATACGTTATAAGGATATGCCACATAACGTTATACTATATAACGTAATGCGTTATAACGTTACACTATATAACGTAATACGTTCTAAGGATATGACATATAACGTTGTACTGTATAACGTAATGCGTTAGAACGGTATACTATATAACGTTATACTATATAACATAATGCGTTATGACGTTATACTATATAACGTAATACGTTATAAGGATATGCACATAACGTCATACTATATAACGTAATACGTTATAAGGATATGCACATAACGTTATACTATATAACGTAATGCGTTATAACGATATACTATATAACGATATAATATATAACGTATCGCGTTATAACGTTATACTATATAACGTAATACGTTATGAGGATATGCCACATAACGTTATACTATATAAATTAATGCGTTATAACGTTACACTATATAACGTAATACGTTATAAGGATATGCCACATAACGTTATACTATATAACGTAATACAATATAAGGATATGCCACATAACGTTATACTATATAATGTAATGCGTTATGACGTTATACTATATAACGTAATACCTTATAAGGATATGACATATAACGTTATACTATATAACGTAATGCGTTATGACGTTATACTATATAACGTAATACGTTATAAGGATATGCCACATAACGTCATACTATATAACGTAATACAATATAAGGATATGCCACATAACGTTATACTATATAACATAATACGTTATAACGATATACTATATAACGTTATACCAAATAACGTAATACGTTATAACATTATACTATGTAACGTAATACGTTATAAGGTTATGCCACATAACGTTATACTATATAACGTAATACGTAATAACATTATACTATATAACGTAATACGTTATAACATTATACTATATAACGTAATACGTTATAACATTATACTATATAACGTTATATTATATAACGTAATGCGTTATAACATTATGCTATATAACGTAATACGTTATAACTATATACCATATAACGTTATGCTATATAACGTAATACGTTATAACGATTTACCATATAACGTTATACTATATAACGTAATGCGTTATAAGGATATGCCACATAACGTTATACTATATAACGTAATGCGTCATAACGTTATACTATATAACGTAATGCGCT
Organism: Bombus affinis; assembly: GCF_024516045.1. Lineage (NCBI taxonomy): Eukaryota > Metazoa > Arthropoda > Insecta > Hymenoptera > Apidae > Bombus > Bombus affinis. The sequence goes on from NW_026108847.1 coordinate 61,064, forward strand.
ATAACGTTATACTATATAACGTAATACGTTATAACGTTATGCTATATAACGTAATACGATATAACTATATAACATATAACGTTCTGCTATATAACGTAATACGCTATAACGATATACCATATAACGTTATACTATATAACGTAATGCGATATAACGTTATACTATATAACGTAATACGTTATAAGCATATGACATATAACGTTATACTATATAACTTAATGCGTTATGACGTTATACTATATAACGTAATACGTTATAAGGATATGCCACATAACGTTATACTATATAACGTAATGCGTTATAACGTTACACTATATAACGTAATACGTTATAAGAATATGCCACATAACGTTATGCTATATAACGTAATGCGTTATAACTTTACACTATATAACGTAATACGTTATAAGGATATGACATATAACGTTATACTATATAACGTAATGCGTTAGAACGATATACTATATAACGTTATACTATATAACATAATGCGTTATAACGTTATACTATATAACGTAATACGTTATAAGGATATGACATATAACGTTATACTATATAACGTAATGCGTTATGACGTTATACTATATAACGTAATACGTTATAAGGATATGCACATAACGTTATACAATATAACGTAATACGTTATAATGATATGCACATCACGTTATACTATATAAAGTATTGCGTTATAACGTTACACTATATAACGTAATACGTTATGAGGATATGGCACATAACTTTATACTATATGACGTAATGCGTTATAACGTTATACTATATAACGTAATACGTTATAAGGATATGCCACATAACGTTATACTATATAATGTAATGCGTTATGACGTTATACTATATAACGTAATACGTTATAAGGATATGCCACATAACGTTATACTATATAACGTAATACGTTATAAGGATATGCCACATAACGTTATACTATATAACGTTATACTATATAACGTACTGCGTTATAACGATATACTATATAACGTTATACTATATAACATGATGCGTTATAACGTTATACTATATAACGTAATACGTTATAAGGATATGACATATAACGTTATACTATATAGCGTAATGCGTTATGACGTTATACTATATAACGAAATACGCTATAAGGATATGCCACATAACGTCATACTATATAACGTAATGCGTTATAACGTTATACTATATAACGTAATACGTTATGAGGTTATGCCACATAACGTTATACTATATAACGTAATGCGTTATAACCTTATACTATATAACGTAATACGTTAAAACATTATACTATATAACGTTATATTATATAACGTAATGCGTTATAACATTATGCTATACAACGTAATACGTTATAACTATATACCATATAACGTTATGCTATATAACGTAATACGTTATAACGATATACCATACAACGTTATACTATATAACGTAATGCGTTATAAGGATATGCCACATAACGTTATACAATATAATGTAATGCGTTATGACGTTATACTATATAACGTAATACGTTATAAGGATATGACATATAACGTTATACTATATAACGTAATGCGTTATGACGTTATACTATATAACGTAATACGTTATAAGGATATGCCACATAACGTCATACTATATAACGTAATACAATATAAGGATATGCCACATAACGTTATACTATATAACATAATACGTTATAACGATATACTATATAACGTTATACCAAATAACGTAATGCGTTATAACGTTATACTATATAACGTAATACGATATATCGATATGCCATATAACGTTATACTATATAACGTAATGCGATATAACGTTATTCTATATAACGTAATACGTTATAACGATATACCATATAACGTTATACTATATAACTTAATGCGTTATAACGTTATACTATATAACGTAATGCGTTACAACCTTATACTATATAACGTAATACGTTATATGGATATGCCATATAGCGTTACACTATATAACGTAATGCGTTATAACCTTATACTATATAACGTAATACGTTATAACATTATACTATGTAACGTAATACGTTATAAGGTTATGCCACATAACGTTATACTATATAACGTAATACGTTATAACATTATACTATATAACGTAATACGTTATAACATTATACTATATAACGTTATATTATATAACGTAATGCGTTATAACATTATGCTATATAACGTAATACGTTATAACTATATACCATATAACGTTATGCTATATAACGTAATACGTTATAACGATTTACCATATTACGTTATACTATATAACGTAATGCGTTATAAGGATATGCCACATAACGTTATACTATATAACGTAATGCGTCATAACGTTATACTATATAACGTAATGCGTTATAACGTTATACTATATAACGTAATACGTTATAACGTTATGCTATATAACGTAATACGATATAACTATATAACATATAACGTTATGCTATATAACGTAATACGCTATAACGATATACCATATAACGTTATACTATATAACGTAATGCGATATAACGTTATACTATATAACGTAATACGTTATAAGCATATGACATATAACGTTATACTATATAACTTAATGCGTTGTGACGTTATACTATATAACGTAATACGTTATAAGGATATGCCACATAACGTTATACTATATAACGTAATGCGTTATAACGTTACACTATATAACGTAATACGTTATAAGGATATGCCACATAACGTTATGCTATATAACGTAATGCGTTATAACTTTACACTATATAACGTAATACGTTATAAGGATATGACATATAACGTTATACTATATGACGTAATGCGTTAGAACGATATACTATATAACGTTATACTATATAACATAATGCGTTATAACGTTACACTATATAACGTAATACGTTATAAGGATATGCCACATAACGTTATACTATATAATGTAATGCGTTATGACGTTATACTATATAACGTAATACGTTATAAGGATATGCCACATAACGTTATACTATATAACGTAATACGTTATAAGCATATGACATATGACGTTATACTATATAACTTAATGCGTTATGACGTTATACTATATAACGTAATACGTTATAAGGATATGCCACATAACGTTATACTATATAACGTAATGCGTTATAACGTTACACTATATAACGTAATACGTTATAAGGATATGCCACATAACGTTATACTATATAACGTAATGCGTTATAACCTTATACTATATAACGTAATACGTTAAAACATTATACTATATAACGATATATTATATAACGTAATGCGTTATAACATTATGCTATACAACGTAATACGTTATAACTATATACCATATAACGTTATGCTATATAACGTAATACGTTATAACGATATACCATACAACGTTATACTATATAACGTAATGCGTTATTAGGATATGCCGCATAACGTTATACTATATAACGTAATGCGTCATAACGTTATACTATATAACGTAATACGTTATAAGGATATGCCATATAACGTTGTACTATATGACGTAATGCGTTATAACGTTATACTATATAACGTAATACGTTATAAGGATATGCCACATAACGTTATACTATATAACTTAATGCGTTATAACGTTACACTATATAATGCAATACGTTATAAGGCTATGCCACATAACGTTATACTATATAACTTTATGCGTTATAACGTTACACTATATAACGCAATACGTTAGAAGGATATGCCACATAACGTTATACTATATAACGTAATACAATATAAGGATATGCCACATAACGTTATACTATATAACGTAATGCGTTATTAGGATATGCCGCATAACGTTATACTATATAACGTAATGCGTCATAACGTTATACTATATAACGTAATACGTTATAAGGATATGCCATATAACGTTGTACTATATGACGTAATGCGTTATAACGTTACACTATATAACGTAATACGTTATAAGGATATGACATATAACGTTGTACTGTATAACGTAATGCGTTAGAACGATATACTATATAACGTTATACTATATAACATAATGCGTTATGACGTTATACTATATAACGTAATACGTTATAAGGATATGCACATAACGTTATACTATATAACGTAATACGTTATAAGGATATGCACATAACGTTATACTATATAACGTAATGCGTTATAACGATATACTATATAACGATATAATATATAACGTAATGCGTTATAACGTTATACTATATAACGTAATACGTTATGAGGATATGCCACATAACGATATACTATATAAATTAATGCGTTATAACGTTACACTATATAACGTAATACGTTATAAGGATATGCCACATAACGTTATACTATATAACATAATACGTTATAACGATATACTATATAACGTTATACCATACAACGTAATGCGTTATAACGTTATACTATATAACGTAATACGATATATCGATATGCCATATAACGTTATACTATATAACGTAATGCGATATAACGTTATTCTATATAACGTAATACGTCATAACGATATACCATATAACGTTATACTATATAACGTAATGCGTTACAACCTTATACTATATAACGTAATACGTTATATGGATATGCCACATAACGTTATACTATATAACTTAATGCGTTATAACGTTACAATATATAACGTAATACGTTATAAGGATATGCCACATAACGTTATACTATATAACGTAATACAATATAAGGATATGCCACATAACGTTATACTATATAAAGTAATGCGTTATAACGTTACACTATATAACGTAATACGTTATAAGGATATGACATATAACGTTATACTATATAACGTAATGCGTTATGACGTTATACTATATAACGTAATACGTTATAAGGATATGCACATAACGTTATACAATATAACGTAATACGTTATAATGATATGCACATCACGTTATACTATATAAAGTAATGCGTTATAACGTTACACTATATAATGTAATACGTTATGAGGATATGGCACATAACTTTATACTATATGACGTAATGCGTTATAACGTTATACTATATAACGTAATACGTTATAAGGATATGCCACATAACGTTATACTATATAATGTAATGCGTTATGACGTTATACTATATAACGTAATACGTTATAAGCATATGACATATAACGTTATACTATATAACGTAATGCGTTATGACGTTATACTATATAACGTAATACGTTATAAGGATATGCCACATAACGTCATACTATATAACGTAATACAATATAAGGATATGCCACATAACGTTATACTATATAACTTAATGCGTTATAACGTTACACTATATAACGTAATACGTTATAAGGCTATGCCACAAAACGTTATACTATATAACTTTATGCGTTATAACGTTACACTATATAACGTAATGCGTTATAAGGATATGCCACATAACGTTATACTATATATCGTAATAAGTTATAACATTATACTATATAACGTAATACGTTATAACATTATACTATATAACGTAATACGTTATAGCATTATACTATATAACGTTATATTATATAACGTAATGCGTTATAACGTTACACTATATAACGTAATACGTTATAAGGTTATGCCACATAACGTTATACTATATAACGTAATACGTTATAACATTATACTATATAACGTAATACGTTATAACATTATACTATATAACGTAATACGTTATAACATTATACTATATAACGTTATATTATATAACGTAATGCGTTATAACATTATGCTATATAACGTAATACGTTATAACTATATACCATATAACGTTATGCTATATAACGTAATACGTTATAACGATTTACCATATAACGTTATACTATATAACGTAATGCGTTATAACGTTATACTATATAACGTAATACGTTATAACGTTATGCTATATAACGTAATACGATATAACTATATAACATATAACGTTATGCTATATAACGTAATACGCTATAACGATATACCATATAACGTTATACTATATAACGTAATACGATATAACGTTATACTATATAACGTAATACGTTATAAGCATATGACATATAACGTTATACTATATAACTTAATGCGTTATGACGTTATACTATATAACGTAATACGTTATAAGGATATGCCACATAACGTTATACTATATAACGTAATGCGTTATAACGTTACACTATATAACGTAATACGTTATAAGGATATGCCACATAACGTTATGCTATATAACGTAATGCGTTATAACGTTACACTATATAACGTAATACGTTATAAGGATATGCCACATAACGTTATGCTATATAACGTAATGCGTTATAACTTTACACTATATAACGTAATACGTTATAAGGATATGACATATAACGTTATACTATATAACGTAATGCGTTAGAACGATATACTATATAACGATATACTATATAACTTAATGCGTTATGACGTTATACTATATAACGTAATACGTTATAAGGATATGCCACATAACGTTATACTATATAACGTAATGCGTTATAACGTTACACTATATAACGTAATACGTTATAAGGATATTGCACATAACGTTATGCTATATAACGCAATGCGTTAGAACGATATACTATATAACGTTATACTATATAACATAATGCGTTATAACGTTATACTACATAACGTAATACGTTATAAGGATATGACATATAACGTTATACTATATAACGTAATGCGTTATGACGTTATACTATATAACGTAATACGTTATAAGGATATGCCACATAACGTCATACTATATAACGTAATGCGTTATAACGTTATACTATATAACGTAATACGTTATGAGGTTATGCCACATAAGGTTATACTATATAACTTTATGCGTTATAACGTTACACTATATAACGCAATACGTTATAAGGATATGCCACATAACGTTATACTATATAACGTAATACAATATAAGGATATGCCACATAACGTTATACTATATAACATAATACAATATAAGGATATGCCACATAACGTTATACTATATAACATAATACGTTATAACGATATACTATATAACGTTATACCATATAACGTAATGCGTTATAACGTTATACTATATAACGTAATACGATATATCGATATGCCATATAACGTTATACTATATAACGTAATGCGATATAACGTTATTCTATATAACGTAATACGTTATAACGATATACCATATAACGTTATACTATATAACTTAATGCGTTATAACGTTATACTATATAACGTAATGCGTTACAACCTTATACTATATAACGTAATACGTTATAATTATATACCATATAACGTTATGCTATATAACGTAATACGTTATAACGATATACCATACAACGTTATACTATATAACGTAATGCGTTATTAGGATATGCCGCATAACGTTATACTATATAACGTAATGCGTCATAACGTTATACTATATAACGTAATACGTTATAAGGATATGCCATATAACGTTGTACTATATGACGTAATGCGTTATAACGTTATACTATATAACGTAATACGTTATAGGGATATGCCACATAACGTTATACTATATAACTTAATGCGTTATAACGTTACACTATATAATGCAATACGTTATAAGGCTATGCCACATAACGTTATACTATATAACTTTATGCGTTATAACGTTACACTATATAACGCAATACGTTATAAGGATATGCCACATAACGTTATACTATATAACGTAATACAATATAAGGATATGCCACATAACGTTATACTATGTAACATAATACAATATAAGGATATGCCACATAACGTTATACTATATAACATAATACGTTATAACGATATACTATATAACGTTATACCAAATAACGTAATGCGTTATAACGTTATACTATATAACGTAATACGATATATCGATATGCCATATAACGTTATACTATATAACGTAATGCGATATAACGTTATTCTATATAACGTAATACGTTATAACGATATACCATATAACGTTATACTATATAACTTAATGCGTTATAACGTTATACTATATAACGTAATGCGTTACAACCTTATACTATATAACGTAATACGTTATATGGATATGCCATATAGCGTTACACTATATAACGTAATGCGTTATAACCTTATACTATATAACGTAATACGTTATAACATTATACTATGTAACGTAATACGTTATAAGGTTATGCCACATAACGTTATACTATATAACGTAATACGTTATAACATTATACTATATAACGTAATACGTTATAACATTATACTATATAACGTAATACGTTATAACATTATACTATATAACGTTATATTATATAACGTAATGCGTTATAACATTATGCTATATAACGTAATACGTTATAACTATATACCATGTAACGTTATGCTATATAACGTAATACGTTATAACGATTTACCATATTACGTTATACTATATAACGTAATGCGTTATAAGGATATGCCACATAACGTTATACTATATAACGTAATGCGTCATAACGTTATACTATATAACGTAATGCGTTATAACGTTATACTATATAACGTAATACGTTATAACGTTATGCTATATAACGTAATACGATATAACTATATAACATATAACGTTATGCTATATAACGTAATACGCTATAACGATATACCATATAACGTTATACTATATAACGTAATGCGATATAACGTTATACTATATAACGTAATACGTTATAAGCATATGACATATAACGTTATACTATATAACTTAATGCGTTGTGACGTTATACTATATAACGTAATACGTTATAAGGATATGCCACATAACGTTATACTATATAACGTAATGCGTTATAACGTTACACTATATAACGTAATACGTTATAAGGATATGCCACATAACGTTATGCTATATAACGTAATGCGTTATAACTTTACACTATATAACGTAATACGTTATAAGGATATGACATATAACGTTATACTATATGACGCAATGCGTTAGAACGATATACTATATATCGTTATACTATATAACATAATGCGTTATAACGTTACACTATATAACGTAATACGTTATAAGGATATGCCACATAACGTTATACTATATAATGTAATGCGTTATGACGTTATACTATATAACGTAATACGTTATAAGGATATGCCACATAACGTTATACTATATAACGTAATACGTTATAAGCATATGACATATGACGTTATACTATATAACTTAATGCGATATGACGTTATACTATATAACGTAATACGTTATAAGCATATGCCACATAACGTTATACTATATAACGTAATGCGTTATAACGTTACACTATATAACGTAATACGTTAGAAGGATATGCCACATAACGTTATACTATATAACGTAATGCGTTATAACCTTATACTATATAACGTAATACGTTAAAACATTATACTATATAACGTTATATTATATAACGTAATGCGTTATAACATTATGCTATACAACGTAATACGTTATAACTATATACCATATAACGTTATGCTATATAACGTAATACGTTATAACGATATACCATACAACGTTATACTATATAACGTAATGCGTTATTAGGATATGCCGCATAACGTTATACTATATAACGTAATGCGTCATAACGTTATACTATATAACGTAATACGTTATAAGGATATGCCATATAACGTTGTACTATATGACGTAATGCGTTATAACGTTATACTATATAACGTAATACGTTATAAGGATATGCCACATAACGTTATACTATATAACTTAATGCGTTATAACGTTACACTATATAATGCAATACGTTATAAGGCTATGCCACATAACGTTATACTATATAACTTTATGCGTTATAACGTTACACTATATAACGCAATACGTTAGAAGGATATGCCACATAACGTTATACTATATAACGTAATACAATATAAGGATATGCCACATAACGTTATACTATATAACGTAGTGCGTTATTAGGATATGCCGCATAACGTTATACTATATAACGTAATGCGTCATAACGTTATACTATATAACGTAATACGTTATAAGGATATGCCATATAACGTTGTACTATATGACGTAATGCGTTATAACGTTACACTATATAACGTAATACGTTATAAGGATATGACATATAACGTTGTACTGTATAACGTAATGCGTTAGAACGATATACTATATAACGTTATACTATATAACATAATGCGTTATGACGTTATACTATATAACGTAATACGTTATAAGGATATGCACATAACGTTATACTATAAAACGTAATACGTTATAAGGATATGCACATAACGTTATACTATATAACGTAATGCGTTATAACGATATACTATATAACGATATAATATATAACGTAATGCGTTATAACGTTATACTATATAACGTAATACGTTATGAGGATATGCCACATAACGATATACTATATAAATTAATGCGTTATAACGTTACACTATATAACGTAATACGTTATAAGGATATGCCACATAACGTTATACTATATAACATAATACGTTATAACGATATACTATATAACGTTATACCATACAACGTAATGCGTTATAACGTTATACTATATAACGTAATACGATATATCGATATGCCATATAACGTTATACTATATAACGTAATGCGATATAACGTTATTCTATATAACGTAATACGTCATAACGATATACCATATAACGTTATACTATATAACGTAATGCGTTACAACCTTATACTATATAACGTAATACGTTATATGGATATGCCACATAACGTTATACTATATAACTTAATGCGTTATAACGTTACACTATATAACGTAATACGTTATAAGGATATGCCACATAACGTTATACTATATAACGTAATACAATATAAGGATATGCCACATAACGTTATACTATATAAAGTAATGCGTTATAACGTTACACTATATAACGTAATACGTTATAAGGATATGACATATAACGTTATACTATATAACGTAATGCGTTATGACGTTATACTATATAACGTAATACGTTATAAGGATATGCACATAACGTTATACAATATAACGTAATACGTTATAATGATATGCACATCACGTTATACTATATAAAGTAATGCGTTATAACGTTACACTATATAACGTAATACGTTATGAGGATATGGCACATAACTTTATACTATATGACGTAATGCGTTATAACGTTATACTATATAACGTAATACGTTATAAGGATATGCCACATAACGTTATACTATATAATGTAATGCGTTATGACGTTATACTATATAACGTAATACGTTATAAGCATATGTCATATAACGTTATACTATATAACGTAATGCGTTATGACGTTATACTATATAACGTAATACGTTATAAGGATATGCCACATAACGTCATACTATATAACGTAATACAATATAAGGGTATGCCACATAACGTTATACTATATAACTTAATGCGTTATAACGTTACACTATATAACGTAATACGTTATAAGGCTATGCCACAAAACGTTATACTATATAACTTTATGCGTTATAACGTTACACTATATAACGTAATGCGTTATAAGGATATGCCACATAACGTTATACTATATATCGTAATACAATATAAGGATATGCCACATAACGTTATACTATATAACTTAATGCGTTATAACGTTACACTATATAACGTAATACGTTATAAGGCTATGCCACATAACGTTATACTATATAACTTTATGCGTTATAACGTTACACTATATAACGTAATGCGTTATAAGGTTATGCCACATAACGTTATACTATATATCGTAATAAGTTATAACATTATACTATATAACGTAATACGTTATAACATTATACTATATAACGTAATACGTTATAGCATTATACTATATAACGTTATATTATATAACGTAATGCGTTATAACGTTACACTATATAACGTAATACGTTATAAGGCTATGCCACATAACGTTATACTATATAACTTTATGCGTTATAACGTTACACTATATAACGTAATGCGTTATAAGGATATGCCACATAACGTTATACTATATATCGTAATAAGTTATAACATTATACTATATAACGTAATACGTTATAACATTATACTATATAACGTAATACGTTATAGCATTATACTATATAACGTTATATTATATAACGTAATGCGTTATAACGTTACACTATATAACGTAATACGTTATAAGGTTATGCCACATAACGTTATACTATATAACGTAATACGTTATAACATTATACTATATAACGTAATACGTTATAACATTATACTATATAACGTAATACGTTATAACATTATACTATATAACGTTATATTATATAACGTAATGCGTTATAACATTATGCTATATAACGTAATACGTTATAACTATATACCATATAACGTTATGCTATATAACGTAATACGTTATAACGATTTACCATATAACGTTATACTATATAACGTAATGCGTTATAACGTTATACTATATAACGTAATACGTTATAACGTTATGCTATATAACGTAATACGATATAACTATATAACATATAACGTTATGCTATATAACGTAATACGCTATAACGATATACCATATAACGTTATACTATATAACGTAATACGATACAACGTTATACTATATAACGTAATACGTTATAAGCATATGACATATAACGTTATACTATATAACTTAATGCGTTATGACGTTATACTATATAACGTAATACGTTATAAGGATATGCCACATAACGTTATACTATATAACGTAATGCGTTATAACGTTACACTATATAACGTAATACGTTATAAGGATATGCCACATAACGTTATGCTATATAACGTAATGCGTTATAACGTTACACTATATAACGTAATACGTTATAAGGATATGCCACATAACGTTATGCTATATAACGTAATGCGTTATAACTTTACACTATATAACGTAATACGTTATAAGGATATGACATATAACGTTATACTATATAACGTAATGCGTTAGAACGATATACTATATAACGATATACTATATAACTTAATGCGTTATGACGTTATACTATATAACGTAATACGTTATAAGGATATGCCACATAACGTTATACTATATAACGTAATGCGTTATAACGTTACACTATATAACGTAATACGTTATAAGGATATTGCACATAACGTTATGCTATATAACGTAATGCGTTAGAACGATATACTATATAACGTTATACTATATAACATAATGCGTTATAACGTTATACTACATAACGTAATACGTTATAAGGATATGACATATAACGTTATACTATATAACGTAATGCGTTATGACGTTATACTATATAACGTAATACGTTATAAGGATATGCCACATAACGTCATACTATATAACGTAATGCGTTATAACGTTATACTATATAACGTAATACGTTATGAGGTTATGCCACATAAGGTTATACTATATAACTTTATGCGTTATAACGTTACACTATATAACGCAGTACGTTATAAGGATATGCCACATAACGTTATACTATATAACGTAATACAATATAAGGATATGCCACATAACGTTATACTATATAACATAATACAATATAAGGATATGCCACATAACGTTATACTATATAACATAATACGTTATAACGATATACTATATAACGTTATACCATATAACGTAATGCGTTATAACGTTATACTATATAACGTAATACGATATATCGATATGCCATATAACGTTATACTATATAACGTAATGCGATATAACGTTATTCTATATAACGTAATACGTTATAACGATATACCATATAACGTTATACTATATAACTTAATGCGTTATAACGTTATACTATATAACGTAATGCGTTACAACCTTATACTATATAACGTAATACGTTATAATTATATACCATATAACGTTATGCTATATAACGTAATACGTTATAACGATATACCATACAACGTTATACTATATAACGTAATGCGTTATTAGGATATGCCGCATAACGTTATACTATATAACGTAATGCGTCATAACGTTATACTATATAACGTAATACGTTATAAGGATATGCCATATAACGTTGTACTATATGACGTAATGCGTTATAACGTTATACTATATAACGTAATACGTTATAGGGATATGCCACATAACGTTATACTATATAACTTAATGCGTTATAACGTTACACTATATAATGCAATACGTTATAAGGCTATGCCACATAACGTTATACTATATAACTTTATGCGTTATAACGTTACACTATATAACGCAATACGTTATAAGGATATGCCACATAACGTTATACTATATAACGTAATACAATATAAGGATATGCCACATAACGTTATACTATGTAACATAATACAATATAAGGATATGCCACATAACGTTATACTATATAACATAATACGTTATAACGATATACTATATAACGTTATACCATATAACGTAATGCGTTATAACGTTATACTATATAACGTAATACGATATATCGATATGCCATATAACGTTATACTATATAACGTAATGCGATATAACGTTATTCTATATAACGTAATACGTTATAACGATATACCATATAACGTTATACTATATAACTTAATGCGTTATAACGTTATACTATATAACGTAATGCGTTACAACCTTATACTATATAACGTAATACGTTATATGGATATGCCATATAGCGTTACACTATATAACGTAATGCGTTATAACCTTATACTATATAACGTAATACGTTATAACATTATACTATGTAACGTAATACGTTATAAGGTTATGCCACATAACGTTATACTATATAACGTAATACGTTATAACATTATACTATATAACGTAATACGTTATAACATTATACTATATAACGTAATACGTTATAACATTATACTATATAACGTTATATTATATAACGTAATGCGTTATAACATTATGCTATATAACGTAATACGTTATAACTATATACCATATAACGTTATGCTATATAACGTAATACGTTATAACGATTTACCATATAACGTTATACTATATAACGTAATGCGTTATAAGGATATGCCACATAACGTTATACTATATAACGTAATGCGTCATAACGTTATACTATATAACGTAATGCGTTATAACGTTATACTATATAACGTAATACGTTATAACGTTATGCTATATAACGTAATACGATATAACTATATAACATATAACGTTATGCTATATAACGTAATACGCTATAACGATATACCATATAACGTTATACTATATAACGTAATGCGTTATAACGTTACACTATATAACGTAATACGTTATAAGGATATGCCACATAACGTTATACTATATAACGTAATGCGTTATAACGTTACACTATATAACGTAATACGTTATAAGGATATGCCACATAACGTTATGCTATATAACGTAATGCGTTATAACTTTACACTATATAACGTAATACGTTATAAGGATATGACATATAACGTTATACTATATGACGTAATGCGTTAGAACGATATACTATATAACGTTATACTATATAACATAATGCGTTATAACGTTACACTATATAACGTAATACGTTATAAGGATATGCCACATAACGTTATACTATATAATGTAATGCGTTATGACGTTATACTATATAACGTAATACGTTATAAGGATATGCCACATAACGTTATACTATATAACGTAATACGTTATAAGCATATGACATATGACGTTATACTATATAACTTAATGCGTTATGACGTTATACTATATAACGTAATACGTTATAAGCATATGCCACATAACGTTATACTATATAACGTAATGCGTTATAACGTTACACTATATAACGTAATACGTTAGAAGGATATGCCACATAACGTTATACTATATAACGTAATGCGTTATAACCTTATACTATATAACGTAATACGTTAAAACATTATACTATATAACGTTATATTATATAACGTAATGCGTTATAACATTATGCTATACAACGTAATACGTTATAACTATATACCATATAACGTTATGCTATATAACGTAATACGTTATAACGATATACCATACAACGTTATACTATATAACGTAATGCGTTATTAGGATATGCCGCATAACGTTATACTATATAACGTAATGCGTCATAACGATATACTATATAACGTAATACGTTATAAGGATATGCCATATAACGTTGTACTATATGACGTAATGCGTTATAACGTTATACTATATAACGTAATACGTTATAAGGATATGCCACATAACGTTATACTATATAACTTAATGCGTTATAACGTTACACTATATAATGCAATACGTTATAAGGCTATGCCACATAACGTTATACTATATAACTTTATGCGTTATAACGTTACACTATATAACGCAATACGTTAGAAGGATATGCCACATAACGTTATACTATATAACGTAATACAATATAAGGATATGACACATAACGTTATACTATATAACGTAGTGCGTTATTAGGATATGCCGCATAACGTTATACTATATAACGTAATGCGTCATAACGTTATACTATATAACGTAATACGTTATAAGGATATGCCATATAACGTTGTACTATATGACGTAATGCGTTATAACGTTACACTATATAACGTAATACGTTATAAGGATATGACATATAACGTTGTACTGTATAACGTAATGCGTTAGAACGATATACTATATAACGTTATACTATATAACATAATGCGTTATGACGTTATACTATATAACGTAATACGTTATAAGGATATGCACATAACGTTACACTATATAACGTAATGCGTTATAACGATATACTATATAACGATATAATATATAACGTAATGCGTTATAACGTTATACTATATAACGTAATACGTTATGAGGATATGCCACATAACGATATACTATATAAATTAATGCGTTATAACGTTACACTATATAACGTAATACGTTATAAGGATATGCCACATAACGTTATACTATATAACATAATACGTTATAACGATATACTATATAACGTTATACCATACAACGTAATGCGTTATAACGTTATACTATATAACGTAATACGATATATCGATATGCCATATAACGTTATACTATATAACGTAATGCGATATAACGTTATTCTATATAACGTAATACGTCATAACGATATACCATATAACGTTATATTATATAACGTAATGCGTTACAACCTTATACTATATAACGTAATACGTTATATGGATATGCCACATAACGTTATACTATATAACTTAATGCGTTATAACGTTACACTATATAACGTAATACGTTATAAGGATATGCCACATAACGTTATACTATATAACGTAATACAATATAAGGATATGCCACATAACGTTATACTATATAAAGTAATGCGTTATAACGTTACACTATATAACGTAATACGTTATAAGGATATGACATATAACGTTATACTATATAACGTAATGCGTTATGACGTTATACTATATAACGTAATACGTTATAAGGATATGCACATAACGTTATACAATATAACGTAATACGTTATAATGATATGCACATCACGTTATACTATATAAAGTAATGCGTTATAACGTTACACTATATAACGTAATACGTTATGAGGATATGGCACATAACTTTATACTATATGACGTAATGCGTTATAACGTTATACTATATAACGTAATACGTTATAAGGATATGCCACATAACGTTATACTATATAATGTAATGCGTTATGACGTTATACTATATAACGTAATACGTTATAAGCATATGACATATAACGTTATACTATATAACGTAATGCGTTATGACGTTATACTATATAACGTAATACGTTATAAGGATATGCCACATAACGTCATACTATATAACGTAATACAATATAAGGGTATGCCACATAACGTTATACTATATAACTTAATGCGTTATAACGTTACACTATATAACGTAATACGTTATAAGGCTATGCCACAAAACGTTATACTATATAACTTTATGCGTTATAACGTTACACTATATAACGTAATGCGTTATAAGGATATGCCACATAACGTTATACTATATATCGTAATACAATATAAGGATATGCCACATAACGTTATACTATATAACTTAATGCGTTATAACGTTACACTATATAACGTAATACGTTATAAGGCTATGCCACATAACGTTATACTATATAACTTTATGCGTTATAACGTTACACTATATAACGTAATGCGTTATAAGGTTATGCCACATAACGTTATACTATATATCGTAATAAGTTATAACATTATACTATATAACGTAATACGTTATAACATTATACTATATAACGTAATACGTTATAGCATTATACTATATAACGTTATATTATATAACGTAATGCGTTATAACGTTACACTATATAACGTAATACGTTATAAGGCTATGCCACATAACGTTATACTATATAACTTTATGCGTTATAACGTTACACTATATAACGTAATGCGTTATAAGGATATGCCACATAACGTTATACTATATATCGTAATAAGTTATAACATTATACTATATAACGTAATACGTTATAACATTATACTATATAACGTAATACGTTATAGCATTATACTATATAACGTTATATTATATAACGTAATGCGTTATAACGTTACACTATATAACGTAATACGTTATAAGGTTATGCCACATAACGTTATACTATATAACGTAATACGTTATAACATTATACTATATAACGTAATACGATATAACATTATACTATATAACGTAATACGTTATAACATTATACTATATAACGTTATATTATATAACGTAATGCGTTATAACATTATGCTATATAACGTAATACGTTATAACTATATACCATATAACGTTATGCTATATAACGTAATACGTTATAACGATTTACCATATAACGTTATACTATATAACGTAATGCGTTATAACGTTATACTATATAACGTAATACGTTATAACGTTATGCTATATAACGTAATACGATATAACTATATAACATATAACGTTATGCTATATAACGTAATACGCTATAACGATATACCATATAACGTTATACTATATAACGTAATACGATATAACGTTATACTATATAACGTAATACGTTATAAGCATATGACATATAACGTTATACTATATAACTTAATGCGTTATGACGTTATACTATATAACGTAATACGTTATAAAGATATGCCACATAACGTTATACTATATAACGTAATGCGTTATAACGTTACACTATATAACGTAATACGTTATAAGGATATGCCACATAACGTTATGCTATATAACGTAATGCGTTATAACGTTACACTATATAACGTAATACGTTATAAGGATATGCCACATAACGTTATGCTATATAACGTAATGCGTTATAACTTTACACTATATAACGTAATACGTTATAAGGATATGACATATAACGTTATACTATATAACGTAATGCGTTAGAACGATATACTATATAACGATATACTATATAACTTAATGCGTTATGACGTTATACTATATAACGTAATACGTTATAAGGATATGCCACATAACGTTATACTATATAACGTAATGCGTTATAACGTTACACTATATAACGTAATACGTTATAAGGATATTGCACATAACGTTATGCTATATAACGTAATGCGTTAGAACGATATACTATATAACGTTATACTATATAACATAATGCGTTATAACGTTATACTACATAACGTAATACGTTATAAGGATATGACATATAACGTTATACTATATAACGTAATGCGTTATGACGTTATACTATATAACGTAATACGTTATAAGGATATGCCACATAACGTCATACTATATAACGTAATGCGTTATAACGTTATACTATATAACGTAATACGTTATGAGGTTATGCCACATAAGGTTATACTATATAACTTTATGCGTTATAACGTTACACTATATAACGCAGTACGTTATAAGGATATGCCACATAACGTTATACTATATAACGTAATACAATATAAGGATATGCCACATAACGTTATACTATATAACATAATACAATATAAGGATATGCCACATAACGTTATACTATATAACATAATACGTTATAACGATATACTATATAACGTTATACCATATAACGTAATGCGTTATAACGTTATACTATATAACGTAATACGATATATCGATATGCCATATAACGTTATACTATATAACGTAATGCGATATAACGTTATTCTATATAACGTAATACGTTATAACGATATACCATATAACGTTATACTAT
Source organism: Bombus affinis (assembly GCF_024516045.1). Lineage (NCBI taxonomy): Eukaryota > Metazoa > Arthropoda > Insecta > Hymenoptera > Apidae > Bombus > Bombus affinis. Next base: position 81,196 of record NW_026108847.1, read on the forward strand.
ATAACTTAATGCGTTATAACGTTATACTATATAACGTAATGCGTTACAACCTTATACTATATAACGTAATACGTTATAATTATATACCATATAACGATATGCTATATAACGTAATACGTTATAACGATATACCATACAACGTTATACTATATAACTTAATGCGTTATTAGGATATGCCGCATAACGTTATACTATATAACGTAATGCGTCATAACGTTATACTATATAACGTAATACGTTATAAGGATATGCCATATAACGATGTACTATATGACGTAATGCGTTATAACGTTATACTATATAACGTAATACGTTATAGGGATATGCCACATAACGTTATACTATATAACTTAATGCGTTATAACGTTACACTATATAATGCAATACGTTATAAGGCTATGCCACATAACGTTATACTATATAACTTTATGCGTTATAACGTTACACTATATAACGCAATACGTTATAAGGATATGCCACATAACGTTATACTATATAACGTAATACAATATAAGGATATGCCACATAACGTTATACTATGTAACATAATACAATATAAGGATATGCCACATAACGTTATACTATATAACATAATACGTTATAACGATATACTATATAACGTTATACCATATAACGTAATGCGTTATAACGTTATACTATATAACGTAATACGATATATCGATATGCCATATAACGTTATACTATATAACGTAATGCGATATAACGTTATTCTATATAACGTAATACGTTATAACGATATACCATATAACGTTATACTATATAACTTAATGCGTTATAACGTTATACTATATAACGTAATGCGTTACAACCTTATACTATATAACGTAATACGTTATATGGATATGCCATATAGCGTTACACTATATAACGTAATGCGTTATAACCTTATACTATATAACGTAATACGTTATAACATTATACTATGTAACGTAATACGTTATAAGGTTATGCCACATAACGTTATACTATATAACGTAATACGTTATAACATTATACTATATAACGTAATACGTTATAACATTATACTATATAACGTAATACGTTATAACATTATACTATATAACGTTATATTATATAACGTAATGCGTTATAACATTATGCTATATAACGTAATACGTTATAACTATATACCATATAACGTTATGCTATATAACGTAATACGTTATAACGATTTACCATATAACGTTATACTATATAACGTAATGCGTTATAAGGATATGCCACATAACGTTATACTATATAACGTAATGCGTCATAACGTTATACTATATAACGTAATGCGTTATAACGTTATACTATATAACGTAATACGTTATAACGTTATGCTATATAACGTAATACGATATAACTATATAACATATAACGTTATGCTATATAACGTAATACGCTATAACGATATACCATATAACGTTATACTATATAACGTAATGCGTTATAACGTTACACTATATAACGTAATACGTTATAAGGATATGCCACATAACGTTATGCTATATAACGTAATGCGTTATAACGTTACACTATATAACGTAATACGTTATAAGGATATGCCACATAACGTTATGCTATATAACGTAATGCGTTATAACTTTACACTATATAACGTAATACGTTATAAGGATATGACATATAACGTTATACTATATATCGTAATGCGTTAGAACGATATACTATATAACGTTATACTATATAACTTAATGCGTTATGACGTTATACTATATAACGTAATACGTTATAAGGATATGCCACATAACGTTATACTATATAACGTAATGCGTTATAACGTTACACTATATAACGTAATACGTTATAAGGATATGCCACATAACGTCATACTATATAACGTAATGCGTTATAACGTTATACTATATAACGTAATACGTTATGAGGTTATGCCACATAAGGTTATACTATATAACGTAATGCGTTATAACCTTATACTACATAACGTAATACGTTATATGGATATGCCATATAAGGTTATACTATATAACGTAATGCGTTATAACCTTATACTATATAACGTAATACGTTAAAACATTATACTATATAACGTTATATTATATAACGTAATGCGTTATAACATTATGCTATACAACGTAATACGTTATAACTATATACCATATAACGTTATGCTATATATCGTAATACGTTATAACGATATACCATACAACGTTATACTATATAACGTAATGCGTTATTGGGATATACCGCATAACGTTATACTATATAACGTAATGCGTCATAACGTTATACTATATAACGTAATACGTTATAAGGATATGCCATATAACGTTGTACTATATGACGTAATGCGTTATAACGTTATACTATATAACGTAATACGTTATAGGGATATGCCACATAACGTTATACTATATAACTTAATGCGTTATAACGTTACACTATATAATGCAATACGTTATAAGGCTATGCCACATAACGTTATACTATATAACTTTATGCGTTATAACGTTACACTATATAACGCAATACGTTATAAGGATATGCCACATAACGTTATACTATATAACGTAATACAATATAAGGATATGCCACATAACGTTATATTATATAACATAATACAATATAAGGATATGCCACATAACGTTATACTATATAACGTAATGCGTTATAAGGATATGCCATATAACGTTATACTATATAACGTAATGCGTCATAACGTTATACTATATAACGTAATACGTTATAGGGATATGGCACATAACGTTATACTATATAACTTAATGCGTTATAACGTTACACTATATAATGCAATACGTTATAAGGCTATGCCACATAACGTTATACTATATAACTTTATGCGTTATAACGTTACACTATATAACGCAATACGTTATAAGGATATGCCACATAACGTTATACTATATAACGTAATACAATATAAGGATATGCCACATAACGTTATATTATATAACATAATACAATATAAGGATATGCCACATAACGTTATACTATATAACGTAATGCGTTATAAGGATATGCCACATAACGTTATACTATATAACGTAATGCGTCATAACGTTATACTATATAACGTAACGCGTTATAACGTTATACTATATAACGTAATACGTTATAACGTTATGCTATATAACGTAATACGATATAACTATATAACATATAACGTTATGCTATATAACGTAATACGCTATAACGATATACCATATAACGTTATACTATATAACGTAATGCGTTATAACGTTACACTATATAACGTAATACGTTATAAGGATATGCCACATAACGTTATGCTATATAACGTAATGCGTTATAACTTTACACTATATAACGAAATACGTTATAAGGATATGACATATAACGTTATACTATATAACGTAATGCGTTAGAACGATATACTATATAACGTTATACTATATAACATAATGCGTTATAACGTTATACTATATAACGTAATACGTTATAAGGATATGACATATAACGTTATACTATATAACGTAATGCGTTATGACGTTATACTATATAACGTAATACGTTATAAGGATATGCACATAACGTTATACAATATAACGTAATACCTTATGAGGATATGGCACATAACTTTATACTATATGACGTAATGCGTTATAACGTTATACTATATAACGTAATACGTTATAAGGATATGCCACATAACGTTACACTATATAATGTAATGCGTCATGACGTTATACTATATAACGTAATACGTTATAAGGTTATGCCACATAACGTTATACTATATAATATAATACGTTATAAGGATATGCCACATAACGTTATACTATATAACATAATACGTTATAACGATATACTATATAACGTAATACGTTATAAGGATATGCCACATAACGTTATACTATATAACGTTATACTATATAACGTACTGCGTTATAACGATATACTATATAACGTTATACTATATAACATAATGCGTTATAACTTTATACTATATAACGTAATACGTTATAAGGATATGACATATAACGTTATACTATATAACGTAATGCGTTATAACGTTATACTATATAACGTAATACGTTATAAGGATATGCCACATAACGTCATACTATATAACGTAATGCGTTATAACGTTATACTATATAACGTAATACGTTATGAGGTTATGCCACATAAGGTTATACTATATAACGTAATGCGTTATAACCTTATACTACATAACGTAATACGTTATATGGATATGCCATATAACGTTATACTATATAACGTAATGCGTTATAACCTTATACTATATAACGTAATACGTTAAAACATTATACTATATAACGTTATATTATATAACGTAATGCGTTATAACATTATGCTATACAACGTAATACGTTATAAATATATACCATATAATGTTATGCTATATAACGTAATACGTTATAACGATATACCATACAACGTTATACTATATAACGTAATGCGTTATAAGGATATGCCGCATAACGTTATACTATATAACGTAATGCGTCATAACGTTATACTATATAACGTAATACGTTATAAGGATATGCCATATAACGTTGTACTATATGACGTAATGCGTTATAACGTTATACTATATAACGTAATACGTTATAAGGATATGCCACATAACGTTATACTATATAACTTAATGCGTTATAACGTTACACTATATAACGTAATACGTTATAAGGCTATGCCACATAACGTTATACTATATAACTTTATGCGTTATAACGTTACACTATATAACGCAATACGTTATAAGGATATGCCACATAACGTTATACTATATAACGTAATACAATATAAGGATATGCCACATGACGTTATACTATATAACATAATACAATATAAGGATATGCCACATAACGTTATACTATATAACATAATACGTTATAACGATATACTATATAACGTTATACTATATAACGTAATGCGTTATAACGTTATTCTATATAACGTAATACGTTTTAACGATATACCATATAACGTTATACTATATAACTTAATGCGTTATAACGTTATACTATATAACGTAATGCGTTACAACCTTATACTATATAACGTAATACGTTATATGGATATGCCATATAGCGTTACACTATATAACGTAATGCGTTATAACCTTATACTATATAACGTAATACGTTATAACATTATACTACGTAACGTAATACGTTATAAGGTTATGCCACATAACGTTATACTATATAACGTAATACGTTATAACATTATACTATATAACGTAATACGTTATAACATTATACTATATAACGTTATATTATATAACGTAATGCGTTATAACGTTACACTATATAACGTAATACGTTATAAGGATATGCCACATAACGTTATACTATATAACGTAATGCGTTATAACGTTACACTATATAACGTAATACGTTATAAGGATATGACATATAACGTTGTACTGTATAACGTAATGCGTTAGAACGATATACTATATAACGTTATACTATATAACATAATGCGTTATGACGTTATACTATATAACGTAATACGTTATAAGGATATGCACATAACGTTATACTATATAACGTAGTACAATATAAGGATATGCCACATAACGTTATACTATATAACATAATACAATATAAGGATATGCCACATAACGTTATACTATATAACATAATACGTTATAACGATATACTATATAACGTTATACCATATAACGTAATGCGTTATAACGTTATACTATATAACGTAATACGATATATCCATATGCCATATAACGTTATACTATATGACGTAATGCGTTATAACGTTATTCTATATAACGTAATACGTTTTAACGATATACCATATAACGTTATACTATATAACTTAATGCGTTATAACGTTATACTATATAACGTAATGCGTTATAACCTTATACTATATAACGTAATACGTTATATGGATATGCCATATAGCGTTACACTATATAACGTAATGCGTTATAACCTTATACTATATAACGTAATACGTTATAACATTATACTACGTAACGTAATACGTTATAAGGTTATTCCACATAACGTTATACTATATAACGTAATACGTTATAACATTATACTATATAACGTAATACGTTATAACATTATACTATATAACGTTATATTATATAACGTAATGCGTTATAACGTTACACTATATAACGTAATACGTTATAAGGATATGCCACATAACGTTATACTATATAACGTAATGCGTTATAACGTTACACTATATAACGTAATACGGTATAAGGATATGACATATAACGTTGTACTGTATAACGTAATGCGTTAGAACGATATACTATATAACGTTGTACTATATGACGTAATGCGTTATAACGTTATACTATATAACGTAATACGTTATAGGGATATGCCACATAACGTTATACTATATAACTTAATGCGTTATAACGTTACACTATATAATGCAATACGTTATAAGGCTATGCCACATAACGTTATACTATATAACTTTATGCGTTATAACGTTACACTATATAACGCAATACGTTATAAGGATATGCCACATAACGTTATACTATATAACGTAATACAATATAAGGATATGCCACATAACGTTATACTATGTAACATAATACAATATAAGGATATGCCACATAACGTTATACTATATAACATAATACGTTATAACGATATACTATATAACGTTATACCATATAACGTAATGCGTTATAACGTTATACTATATAACGTAATACGATATATCGATATGCCATATAACGTTATACTATATAACGTAATGCGATATAACGTTATTCTATATAACGTAATACGTTATAACGATATACCATATAACGTTATACTATATAACTTAATGCGTTTATAACGTTATACTATATAACGTAATGCGTTACAACCTTATACTATATAACGTAATACGTTATATGGATATGCCATATAGCGTTACACTATATAACGTAATGCGTTATAACCTTATACTATATAACGTAATACGTTATAACATTATACTATGTAACGTAATACGTTATAAGGTTATGCCACATAACGTTATACTATATAACGTAATACGTTATAACATTATACTATATAACGTAATACGTTATAACATTATACTATATAACGTAATACGTTATAACATTATACTATATAACGTTATATTATATAACGTAATGCGTTATAACATTATGCTATATAACGTAATACGTTATAACTATATACCATATAACGTTATGCTATATAACGTAATACGTTATAACGATTTACCATATAACGTTATACTATATAACGTAATGCGTTATAAGGATATGCCACATAACGTTATACTATATAACGTAATGCGTCATAACGTTATACTATATAACGTAATGCGTTATAACGTTATACTATATAACGTAATACGTTATAACGTTATGCTATATAACGTAATACGATATAACTATATAACATATAACGTTATGCTATATAACGTAATACGCTATAACGATATACCATATAACGTTATACTATATAACGTAATGCGTTATAACGTTACACTATATAACGTAATACGTTATAAGGATATGCCACATAACGTTATACTATATAACGTAATGCGTCATAACGTTATACTATATAACGTAATGCGTTATAACGTTATACTATATAACGTAATACGTTATAACGTTATGCTATATAACGTAATACGATATAACTATATAACATATAACGTTATGCTATATAACGTAATACGCTATAACGATATACCATATAACGTTATACTATATAACGTAATGCGTTATAACGTTACACTATATAACGTAATACGTTATAAGGATATGCCACATAACGTTATACTATATATCGTAATGCGTTAGAACGATATACTATATAACGTTATACTATATAACTTAATGCGTTATGACGTTATACTATATAACGTAATACGTTATAAGGATATGCCACATAACGTTATACTATATAACGTAATGCGTTATAAACGTTACACTATATAACGTAATACGTTATAAGGATATGCCACATAACGTTATGCTATATAACTTTATGCGTTATAACGTTACACTATATAACGCAATACGTTATAAGGATATGCCACATAACGTTATACTATATAACGTAATACAATATAAGGATATGCCACATGACGTTATACTATATAACATAATACAATATAAGGATATGCCACATAACGTTATACTATATAACATAATACGTTATAACGATATACTATATAACGTTATACTATATAACGTAATGCGTTATAACGTTATTCTATATAACGTAATACGTTTTAACGATATACCATATAACGTTATACTATATAACTTAATGCGTTATAACGTTATACTATATAACGTAATGCGTTACAACCTTGTACTATATAACGTAATACGTATATGGATATGCCATATAGCGTTACACTATATAACGTAATGCGTTATAACCTTATACTATATAACGTAATACGTTATAACATTATACTACGTAACGTAATACGTTATAAGGTTATGCCACATAACGTTATACTATATAACGTAATACGTTATAACATTATACTATATAACGTAATACGTTATAACATTATTACTATATAACGTTATATTATATAACGTAATGCGTTATAACGTTACACTATATAACGTAATACGTTATAAGGATATGCACATAACGTTATACTATATAACGTAATGCGTTATAACGTTACACTATATAACGTAATACGTTATAAGGATATGACATATAACGTTGTACTGTATAACGTAATGCGTTAGAACGATATACTATATAACGTTATACTATATAACATAATGCGTTATGACGTTATACTATATAACGTAATACGTTATAAGGATATGCACATAACGTTATACTATATAACGTAGTACAATATAAGGATATGCCACATAACGTTATACTATATAACATAATACAATATAAGGATATGCCACATAACGTTATACTATATAACATAATACGTTATAACGATATACTATATAACGTTATACCATATAACGTAATGCGTTATAACGTTATACTATATAACGTAATACGATATATCCATATGCCATATAACGTTATACTATATAACGTAATGCGTTATAACGTTATTCTATATAACGTAATACGTTTTAACGATATACCATATAACGTTATACTATATAACTTAATGCGTTATAACGTTATACTATATAACGTAATGCGTTATAACCTTATACTATATAACGTAATACGTTATATGGATATGCCATATAGCGTTACACTATATAACGTAATGCGTTATAACCTTATACTATATAACGTAATACGTTATAACATTATACTACGTAACGTAATACGTTATAAGGTTATTCCACATAACGTTATACTATATAACGTAATACGTTATAACATTATACTATATAACGTAATACGTTATAACATTATACTATATAACGTTATATTATATAACGTAATGCGTTATAACGTTACACTATATAACGTAATACGTTATAAGGATATGCCACATAACGTTATACTATATAACGTAATGCGTTATAACGTTACACTATATAACGTAATACGGTATAAGGATATGACATATAACGTTGTACTGTATAACGTAATGCGTTAGAACGATATACTATATAACGTTGTACTATATGACGTAATGCGTTATAACGTTATACTATATAACGTAATACGTTATAGGGATATGCCACATAACGTTATACTATATAACTTAATGCGTTATAACGTTACACTATATAATGCAATACGTTATAAGGCTATGCCACATAACGTTATACTATATAACTTTATGCGTTATAACGTTACACTATATAACGCAATACGTTATAAGGATATGCCACATAACGTTATACTATATAACGTAATACAATATAAGGATATGCCACATAACGTTATACTATGTAACATAATACAATATAAGGATATGCCACATAACGTTATACTATATAACATAATACGTTATAACGATATACTATATAACGTTATACCATATAACGTAATGCGTTATAACGTTATACTATATAACGTAATACGATATATCGATATGCCATATAACGTTATACTATATAACGTAATGCGATATAACGTTATTCTATATAACGTAATACGTTATAACGATATACCATATAACGTTATACTATATAACTTAATGCGTTATAACGTTATACTATATAACGTAATGCGTTACAACCTTATACTATATAACGTAATACGTTATATGGATATGCCATATAGCGTTACACTATATAACGTAATGCGTTATAACCTTATACTATATAACGTAATACGTTATAACATTATACTATGTAACGTAATACGTTATAAGGTTATGCCACATAACGTTATACTATATAACGTAATACGTTATAACATTATACTATATAACGTAATACGTTATAACATTATACTATATAACGTTATATTATATAACGTAATGCGTTATAACTTTATGCTATATAACGTAATACGTTATAACTATATACCATATAACGTTATGCTATATAACGTAATACGTTATAACGATTTACCATATAACGTTATACTATATAACGTAATGCGTTATAAGGATATGCCACATAACGTTATACTATATAACGTAATGCGTCATAACGTTATACTATATAACGTAATGCGTTATAACGTTATACTATATAACGTAATACGTTATAACGTTATGCTATATAACGTAATACGATATAACTATATAACATATAACGTTATGCTATATAACGTAATACGCTATAACGATATACCATATAACGTTATACTATATAACGTAATGCGTTATAACGTTACACTATATAACGTAATACGTTATAAGGATATGCCACATAACGTTATGCTATATAACGTAATGCGTTATAACGTTACACTATATAACGTAATACGTTATAAGGATATGCCACATAACGTTATGCTATATAACGTAATGCGTTATAACTTTACACTATATAACGTAATACGTTATAAGGATATGACATATAACGTTATACTATATATCGTAATGCGTTAGAACGATATACTATATAACGTTATACTATATAACTTAATGCGTTATGACGTTATACTATATAACGTAATACGTTATAAGGATATGCCACATAACGTTATACTATATAACGTAATGCGTTATAACGTTACACTATATAACGTAATACGTTATAAGGATATGCCACATAACGTTATGCTATATAACGTAATGCGTTAGAACGATATACTATATAACGTTATACTATATAACATAATGCGTTATAACGTTATACTACATAACGTAATACGTTATAAGGATATGACATATAACGTTATACTATATAACGTAATGCGTTATGACGTTATACTATATAACGTAATACGTTATAAGGATATGCCACATAACGTCATACTATATAACGTAATGCGTTATAACGTTATACTATATAACGTAATACGTTATGAGGTTATGCCACATAAGGTTATACTATATAACGTAATGCGTTATAACCTTATACTACATAACGTAATACGTTATATGGATATGCCATATAACGTTATACTATATAACGTAATGCGTTATAACCTTATACTATATAACGTAATACGTTAAAACATTATACTATATAACGTTATATTATATAACGTAATGCGTTATAACATTATGCTATACAACGTAATACGTTATAACTATATACCATATAACGTTATGCTATATAACGTAATACGTTATAACGATATACCATACAACGTTATACTATATAACGTAATGCGTTATTAGGATATACCGCATAACGTTATACTATATAACGTAATGCGTCATAACGTTATACTATATAACGTAATACGTTATAAGGATATGCCATATAACGTTGTACTATATGACGTAATGCGTTATAACGTTATACTATATAACGTAATACGTTATAGGGATATGCCACATAACGTTATACTATATAACTTAATGCGTTATAACGTTACACTATATAATGCAATACGTTATAAGGCTATGCCACATAACGTTATACTATATAACTTTATGCGTTATAACGTTACACTATATAACGCAATACGTTATAAGGATATGCCACATAACGTTATACTATATAACGTAATACAATATAAGGATATGCCACATAACGTTATATTATATAACATAATACAATATAAGGATATGCCACATAACGTTATACTATATAACGTAATGCGCTATAAGGATATGCCATATAACGTTATACTATATAACGTAATGCGTCATAACGTTATACTATATAACGTAATACGTTATAGGGATATGGCACATAACGTTATACTATATAACTTAATGCGTTATAACGTTACACTATATAATGCAATACGTTATAAGGCTATGCCACATAACGTTATACTATATAACTTTATGCGTTATAACGTTACACTATATAACGCAATACGTTATAAGGATATGCCACATAACGTTATACTATATAACGTAATACAATATAAGGATATGCCACATAACGTTATATTATATAACATAATACAATATAAGGATATGCCACATAACGTTATACTATATAACGTAATGCGTTATAAGGATATGCCACATAACGTTATACTATATAACGTAATGCGTCATAACGTTATACTATATAACGTAACGCGTTATAACGTTATACTATATAACGTAATACGTTATAACGTTATGCTATATAACGTAATACGATATAACTATATAACATATAACGTTATGCTATATAACGTAATACGCTATAACGATATACCATATAACGTTATACTATATAACGTAATGCGTTATAACGTTACACTATATAACGTAATACGTTATAAGGATATGCCACATAACGTTATGCTATATAACGTAATGCGTTATAACTTTACACTATATAACGAAATACGTTATAAGGATATGACATATAACGTTATACTATATAACGTAATGCGTTAGAACGATATACTATATAACGTTATACTATATAACATAATGCGTTATAACGTTATACTATATAACGTAATACGTTATAAGGATATGACATATAACGTTATACTATATAACGTAATGCGTTATGACGTTATACTATATAACGTAATACGTTATAAGGATATGCACATAACGTTATACAATATAACGTAATACCTTATGAGGATATGGCACATAACTTTATACTATATGACGTAATGCGTTATAACGTTATACTATATAACGTAATACGTTATAAGGATATGCCACATAACGTTACACTATATAATGTAATGCGTCATGACGTTATACTATATAACGTAATACGTTATAAGGTTATGCCACATAACGTTATACTATATAATATAATACGTTATAAGGATATGCCACATAACGTTATACTATATAACATAATACGTTATAACGATATACTATATAACGTAATACGTTATAAGGATATGCCACATAACGTTATACTATATAACGTTATACTATATAACGTACTGCGTTATAACGATATACTATATAACGTTATACTATATAACATAATGCGTTATAACTTTATACTATATAACGTAATACGTTATAAGGATATGACATATAACGTTATACTATATAACGTAATGCGTTATGACGTTATACTATATAACGTAATACGTTATAAGGATATGCCACATAACGTCATACTATATAACGTAATGCGTTATAACGTTATACTATATAACGTAATACGTTATGAGGTTATGCCACATAAGGTTATACTATATAACGTAATGCGTTATAACCTTATACTACATAACGTAATACGTTATATGGATATGCCATATAACGTTATACTATATAACGTAATGCGTTATAACCTTATACTATATAACGTAATACGTTAAAACATTATACTATATAACGTTATATTATATAACGTAATGCGTTATAACATTATGCTATACAACGTAATACGTTATAACTATATACCATATAATGTTATGCTATATAACGTAATACGTTATAACGATATACCATACAACGTTATACTATATAACGTAATGCGTTATAAGGATATGCCGCATAACGTTATACTATATAACGTAATGCGTCATAACGTTATACAATATAACGTAATACGTTATAAGGATATGCCATATAACGTTGTACTATATGACGTAATGCGTTATAACGTTATACTATATAACGTAATACGTTATAAGGATATGCCACATAACGTTATACTATATAACTTAATGCGTTATAACGTTACACTATATAACGTAATACGTTATAAGGCTATGCCACATAACGTTATACTATATAACTTTATGCGTTATAACGTTACACTATATAACGCAATACGTTATAAGGATATGCCACATAACGTTATACTATATAACGTAATACAATATAAGGATATGCCACATGACGTTATACTATATAACATAATACAATATAAGGATATGCCACATAACGTTATACTATATAACATAATACGTTATAACGATATACTATATAACGTTATACTATATAACGTAATGCGTTATAACGTTATTCTATATAACGTAATACGTTTTAACGATATACCATATAACGTTATACTATATAACTTAATGCGTTATAACGTTATACTATATAACGTAATGCGTTACAACCTTATACTATATAACGTAATACGTTATATGGATATGCCATATAGCGTTACACTATATAACGTAATGCGTTATAACCTTATACTATATAACGTAATACGTTATAACATTATACTACGTAACGTAATACGTTATAAGGTTATGCCACATAACGTTATACTATATAACGTAATACGTTATAACATTATACTATATAACGTAATACGTTATAACATTATACTATATAACGTTATATTATATAACGTAATGCGTTATAACGTTACACTATATAACGTAATACGTTATAAGGATATGCCACATAACGTTATACTATATAACGTAATGCGTTATAACGTTACACTATATAACGTAATACGTTATAAGGATATGACATATAACGTTGTACTGTATAACGTAATGCGTTAGAACGATATACTATATAACGTTATACTATATAACATAATGCGTTATGACGTTATACTATATAACGTAATACGTTATAAGGATATGCACATAACGTTATACTATATAACGTAGTACAATATAAGGATATGCCACATAACGTTATACTATATAACATAATACAATATAAGGATATGCCACATAACGTTATACTATATAACATAATACGTTATAACGATATACTATATAACGTTATACCATATAACGTAATGCGTTATAACGTTATACTATATAACGTAATACGATATATCCATATGCCATATAACGTTATACTATATAACGTAATGCGTTATAACGTTATTCTATATAACGTAATACGTTTTAACGATATACCATATAACGTTATACTATATAACTTAATGCGTTATAACGTTATACTATATAACGTAATGCGTTATAACCTTATACTATATAACGTAATACGTTATATGGATATGCCATATAGCGTTACACTATATAACGTAATGCGTTATAACCTTATACTATATAACGTAATACGTTATAACATTATACTACGTAACGTAATACGTTATAAGGTTATGCCACATAACGTTATGCTATATAACGTAATACGTTATAACATTATACTATATAACGTAATACGTTATAACATTATACTATATAACGTTATATTATATAACGTAATGCGTTATAACGTTACACTATATAACGTAATACGTTATAAGGATATGCCACATAACGTTATACTATATAACGTAATGCGTTATAACGTTACACTATATAACGTAATACGGTATAAGGATATGACATATAACGTTGTACTGTATAACGTAATGCGTTAGAACGATATACTATATAACGTTATACTATATAACATAATGCGTTATGACGTTATACTATATAACGTAATACGTTATGAGGATATGCCACATAAAGTTATACTATATAAATTAATGCGTTATAACGTTACACTATATAACGTAATACGTTATAAGGATATGCCACATAACGTTATACTATATAACGTAATACAATATAAGGATATGCCACATAACGTTATACTATATAATGTAATGCGTTATGATGTTATACTATATAACGTAATACGTTATAAGGATATGACATATAACGTTATACTATATAACGTAATGCGTTATGACGTTATACTATATAACGTAATACGTTATAAGGATATGCCACATAACGTCATACTATATAACGTAATACAACATAAGGATATGCCACATAACGTTATACTATATAACATAATACGTTATAACGATATACTATATAACGTTGTACCAAGTAACGTAATGCGTTATAACGTTATACTATATAACGTAATACGATATATCGATATGCCATATAACGTTATACTATATAACGTAATGCGATATAACGTTATTCTATATAACGTAATACGTTATAACGATATACCATATAACGTTATACTATATAACTTAATGCGTTATAACGTTATACTATATAGCGTAATGCGTTACAACCTTATACTATATAACGTAATTCGTTATATGGATATGCCATATAGCGTTACACTAAATAACGTAATGCGTTATAACCTTATACTATATAACGTAATACGTTATAACATTATACTATGTAACGTAATACGTTATAAGGTTATGCCACATAACGTTATACTATATAACGTAATACGTTATAACATTATACTATATAACGCAATACGTTATAACATTATACTATATAACGTAATACGTTATAACATTATACTATATAACGTAATACGTTATAACATTATACTATATAACGTTATATTATATAACGTAATGCGTTATAACATTATGCTATATAACGTAATACGTTATAACTATATACCATATAACGTTATGCTATATAACGTAATACGTTATAACGATTTACCATATAACGTTATACTATATAACGTAATGCGTTATAAGGATATGCCACATAACGTTATACTATATAACGTAATGCGTCATAACGTTATACTATATAACGTAATGCGTTATAACGTTATACTATATAACGTAATACGTTATAACGTTATGCTATATAACGTAATACGATATAACTATATAACATATAACGTTATGCTATATAACGTAATACGCTATAACGATATACCATATAACGTTATACTATATAACGTAATGCGATATATCGTTATACTATATAACGTAATACGTTATAAGCATATGACATATAACGTTATACTATATAACATTATGCGTTATAACGTTACACTATATAACGCAATACGTTATAAGGATATGCCACATAACGTTATACTATATAACGTAATACAATATAAGGATATGCCACATGACGTTATACTATATAACATAATACAATATAAGGATATGCCACATAACGTTATACTATATAACATAATACGTTATAACGATATACTATATAACGTTATACTATATAACGTAATGCGTTATAACGTTATTCTATATAACGTAATACGTTTTAACGATATACCATATAACGTTATACTATATAACGTAATGCGTTATAACGTTATACTATATAACGTAATGCGTTACAACCTTATACTATATAACGTAATACGTTATATGGATATGCCATATAGCGTTACACTATATAACGTAATGCGTTATAACCTTATACTATATAACGTAATACGTTATAACATTATACTACGTAACGTAATACGTTATAAGGTTATGCCACATAACGTTATACTATATAACGTAATACGTTATAACATTATACTATATAACGTAATACGTTATAACATTATACTATATAACGTTATATTATATAACGTAATGCGTTATAACGTTACACTATATAACGTAATACGTTATAAGGATATGCCACATAACGTTATACTATTTAACGTAATGCGTTATAACGTTACACTATATAACGTAATACGTTATAAGGATATGACATATAACGTTGTACTGTATAACGTAATGCGTTTAGAACGATATACTATATAACGTTATACTATATAACATAATGCGTTATGACGTTATACTATATAACGTAATACGTTATAAGGATATGCACATAACGTTATACTATATAACGTAATAGAATATAAGGATATGCCACATAACGTTATACTATATAACATAATACAATATAAGGATATGCCACATAACGTTATACTATATAACATAATACGTTATAACGATATACTATATAACGTTATACCATATAACGTAATGCGTTATAACGTTATACTATATAACGTAATACGATATATCCATATGCCATATAACGTTATACTATATAACGTAATGCGTTATAACGTTATTCTATATAACGTAATACGTTTTAACGATATACCATATAACGTTATACTATATAACTTAATGCGTTATAACGTTATACTATATAACGTAATGCGTTATAACCTTATACTATATAACGTAATACGTTATATGGATATGCCATATAGCGTTACACTATATAACGTAATGCGTTATAACCTTATACTATATAACGTAATACGTTATAACATTATA
Source organism: Bombus affinis (assembly GCF_024516045.1). Taxonomy (NCBI): domain Eukaryota; kingdom Metazoa; phylum Arthropoda; class Insecta; order Hymenoptera; family Apidae; genus Bombus; species Bombus affinis. The sequence continues at coordinate 99,653 of NW_026108847.1, forward strand.
CTACGTAACGTAATACGTTATAAGGTTATGCCACATAACGTTATACTATATAACGTAATACGTTATAACATTATACTATATAACGTAATACGTTATAACATTATACTATATAACGTTATATTATATAACGTAATGCGTTATAACGTTACACTATATAACGTAATACGTTATAAGGATATGCCACATAACGTTATACTATATAACGTAATGCGTTATAACGTTACACTATATAACGTAATACGGTATAAGGATATGACATATAACGTTGTACTGTATAACGTAATGCGTTAGAACGATATACTATATAACGTTATACTATATAACATAATGCGTTATGACGTTATACTATATAACGTAATACGTTATAAGGATATGCACATAACGTTATACTATATAACGTAATACGTTATAAGGATATGCACATAACGTTATACTATAAAACGTAATGCGTTATAACGATATACTATATAACGATATAATATATAACGTAATGCGTTATAACGTTATACTATATAACGTAATACGTTATGAGGATATGCCACATAACGTTATACTATATAAATTAATGCGTTATAACGTTACACTGTATAACGTAATACGTTATAAGGATATGCCACATAACGTTATACTATATAACGTAATACAATATAAGGATATGCCACATAACGTTATACTATATAATGTAATGCGTTATGACGTTATACTATATAACGTAATACGTTATAAGGATATGACATATAACGTTATACTATATAACGTAATGCGTTATGACGTTATACTATATAACGTAATACGTTATAAGGATATGCCACATAACGTCATACTATATAACGTAATACAATATAAGGATATGCCACATAACGTTATACTATATAACATAATACGTTATAACGATATACTATATAACGGTATACCAAGTAACGTAATGCGTTATAACGTTATACTATATAACGTAATACGATATATCGATATGCCATATAACGTTATACTATATAACGTAATGCGATATAACGTTATTCTATATAACGTAATACGTTATAACGATATACCATATAACGTTATACTATATAACTTAATGCGTTATAACGTTATACTATATAGCGTAATGCGTTACAACCTTATACTATATAACGTAATACGTTATATGGATATGCCATATAGCGTTACACTATATAACGTAATGCGTTATAACCTTATACTATATAACGTAATACGTTATAACATTATACTATGTAACGTAATACGTTATAAGGTTATGCCACATAACGTTATACTATATAACGTAATACGTTATAACATTATACTATATAACGTTATATTATATAACGTAATGCGTTATAACATTATGCTATATAACGTAATACGTTATAACTATATACCATATAACGTTATGCTATATAACGTAATACGTTATAACGATTTACCATATAACGTTATACTATATAACGTAATGCGTTATAAGGATATGCCACATAACGTTATACTATATAACGTAATGCGTCATAACGTTATACTATATAACGTAATGCGTTATAACGTTATACTATATAACGTAATACGTTATAACGTTATGCTATATAACGTAATACGATATAACTATATAACATATAACGTTATGCTATATAACGTAATACGCTATAACGATATACCATATAACGTTATACTATATAACGTAATGCGATATAACGTTATACTATATAACGTAATACGATATAAGCATATGACATATAACGTTATACTATATAACTTAATGCGTTATGACGTTATACTATATAACGTAATACGTTATAAGGATATGCCACATAACGTTATACTATATAACGTAATGCGTTATAACGTTACACTATATAACGTAATACGTTATAAGGATATGACATATAACGTTGTACTGTATAACGTAATGCGTTAGAACGATATACTCTATAACGTTATACTATATAACATAATGCGTTATGACGTTATACTATATAACGTAATACGTTATAAGGATATGCACATAACGTTATACTATATAACGTAGTACAATATAAGGATATGCCACATAACGTTATACTATATAACATAATACAATATAAGGATATGCCACATAACGTTATACTATATAACATAATACGTTATAACGATATACTATATAACGTTATACCATATAACGTAATGCGTTATAACGTTATACTATATAACGTAATACGATATATCCATATGCCATATAACGTTATACTATATAACGTAATGCGTTATAACGTTATTCTATATAACGTAATACGTTTTAACGATATACCATATAACGTTATACTATATAACTTAATGCGTTATAACGTTATACTATATAACGTAATGCGTTATAACCTTATACTATATAACGTAATACGTTATATGGATATGCCATATAGCGTTACACTATATAACGTAATGCGTTATAACCTTATACTATATAACGTAATACGTTATAACATTATACTACGTAACGTAATACGTTATAAGGTTATTCCACATAACGTTATACTATATAACGTAATACGTTATAACATTATACTATATAACGTAATACGTTATAACATTATACTATATAACGTTATATTATATAACGTAATGCGTTATAACGTTACACTATATAACGTAATACGTTATAAGGATATGCCACATAACGTTATACTATATAACGTAATGCGTTATAACGTTACACTATATAACGTAATACGGTATAAGGATATGACATATAACGTTGTACTGTATAACGTAATGCGTTAGAACGATATACTATATAACGTTATACTATATAACATAATGCGTTATGACGTTATACTATATAACGTAATACGTTATGAGGATATGCCACATAAAGTTATACTATATAAATTAATGCGTTATAACGTTACACTATATAACGTAATACGTTATAAGGATATGCCACATAACGTTATACTATATAACGTAATACAATATAAGGATATGCCACATAACGTTATACTATATAATGTAATGCGTTATGATGTTATACTATATAACGTAATACGTTATAAGGATATGACATATAACGTTATACTATATAACGTAATGCGTTATGACGATATACTATATAACGTAATACGTTATAAGGATATGCCACATAACGTCATACTATATAACGTAATACAACATAAGGATATGCCACATAACGTTATACTATATAACATAATACGTTATAACGATATACTATATAACGTTATACCAAGTAACGTAATGCGTTATAACGTTATACTATATAACGTAATACGATATATCGATATGCCATATAACGTTATACTATATAACGTAATGCGATATAACGTTATTCTATATAACGTAATACGTTATAACGATATACCATATAACGTTATACTATATAACTTAATGCGTTATAACGTTATACTATATAGCGTAATGCGTTACAACCTTATACTATATAACGTAATTCGTTATATGGATATGCCATATAGCGTTACACTAAATAACGTAATGCGTTATAACCTTATACTATATAACGTAATACGTTATAACATTATACTATGTAACGTAATACGTTATAAGGTTATGCCACATAACGTTATACTATATAACGTAATACGTTATAACATTATACTATATAACGCAATACGTTATAACATTATACTATATAACGTAATACGTTATAACATTATACTATATAACGTAATACGTTATAACATTATACTATATAACGTTATATTATATAACGTAATGCGTTATAACATTATGCTATATAACGTAATACGTTATAACTATATACCATATAACGTTATGCTATATAACGTAATACGTTATAACGATTTACCATATAACGTTATACTATATAACGTAATGCGTTATAAGGATATGCCACATAACGTTATACTATATAACGTAATGCGTCATAACGTTATACTATATAACGTAATGCGTTATAACGTTATACTATATAACGTAATACGTTATAACGTTATGCTATATAACGTAATACGATATAACTATATAACATATAACGTTATGCTATATAACGTAATACGCTATAACGATATACCATATAACGTTATACTATATAACGTAATGCGATATATCGTTATACTATATAACGTAATACGTTATAAGCATATGACATATAACGTTATACTATATAACATTATGCGTTATAACGTTACACTATATAACGCAATACGTTATAAGGATATGCCACATAACGTTATACTATATAACGTAATACAATATAAGGATATGCCACATGACGTTATACTATATAACATAATACAATATAAGGATATGCCACATAACGTTATACTATATAACATAATACGTTATAACGATATACTATATAACGTTATACTATATAACGTAATGCGTTATAACGTTATTCTATATAACGTAATACGTTTTAACGATATACCATATAACGTTATACTATATAACGTAATGCGTTATAACGTTATACTATATAACGTAATGCGTTACAACCTTATACTATATAACGTAATACGTTATATGGATATGCCATATAGCGTTACACTATATAACGTAATGCGTTATAACCTTATACTATATAACGTAATACGTTATAACATTATACTACGTAACGTAATACGTTATAAGGTTATGCCACATAACGTTATACTATATAACGTAATACGTTATAACATTATACTATATAACGTAATACGTTATAACATTATACTATATAACGTTATATTATATAACGTAATGCGTTATAACGTTACACTATATAACGTAATACGTTATAAGGATATGCCACATAACGTTATACTATTTAACGTAATGCGTTATAACGTTACACTATATAACGTAATACGTTATAAGGATATGACATATAACGTTGTACTGTATAACGTAATGCGTTAGAACGATATACTATATAACGTTATACTATATAACATAATGCGTTATGACGTTATACTATATAACGTAATACGTTATAAGGATATGCACATAACGTTATACTATATAACGTAATAGAATATAAGGATATGCCACATAACGTTATACTATATAACATAATACAATATAAGGATATGCCACATAACGTTATACTATATAACATAATACGTTATAACGATATACTATATAACGTTATACCATATAACGTAATGCGTTATAACGTTATACTATATAACGTAATACGATATATCCATATGCCATATAACGTTATACTATATAACGTAATGCGTTATAACGTTATTCTATATAACGTAATACGTTTTAACGATATACCATATAACGTTATACTATATAACTTAATGCGTTATAACGTTATACTATATAACGTAATGCGTTATAACCTTATACTATATAACGTAATACGTTATATGGATATGCCATATAGCGTTACACTATATAACGTAATGCGTTATAACCTTATACTATATAACGTAATACGTTATAACATTATACTACGTAACGTAATACGTTATAAGGTTATGCCACATAACGTTATGCTATATAACGTAATACGTTATAACATTATACTATATAACGTAATACGTTATAACATTATACTATATAACGTTATATTATATAACGTAATGCGTTATAACGTTACACTATATAACGTAATACGTTATAAGGATATGCCACATAACGTTATACTATATAACGTAATGCGTTATAACGTTACACTATATAACGTAATACGGTATAAGGATATGACATATAACGTTGTACTGTATAACGTAATGCGTTAGAACGATATACTATATAACGTTATACTATATAACATAATGCGTTATGACGTTATACTATATAACGTAATACGTTATGAGGATATGCCACATAAAGTTATACTATATAAATTAATGCGTTATAACGTTACACTATATAACGTAATACGTTATAAGGATATGCCACATAACGTTATACTATATAACGTAATACAATATAAGGATATGCCACATAACGTTATACTATATAATGTAATGCGTTATGATGTTATACTATATAACGTAATACGTTATAAGGATATGACATATAACGTTATACTATATAACGTAATGCGTTATGACGTTATACTATATAACGTAATACGTTATAAGGATATGCCACATAACGTCATACTATATAACGTAATACAACATAAGGATATGCCACATAACGTTATACTATATAACATAATACGTTATAACGATATACTATATAACGTTGTACCAAGTAACGTAATGCGTTATAACGTTATACTATATAACGTAATACGATATATCGATATGCCATATAACGTTATACTATATAACGTAATGCGATATAACGTTATTCTATATAACGTAATACGTTATAACGATATACCATATAACGTTATACTATATAACTTAATGCGTTATAACGTTATACTATATAGCGTAATGCGTTACAACCTTATACTATATAACGTAATTCGTTATATGGATATGCCATATAGCGTTACACTAAATAACGTAATGCGTTATAACCTTATACTATATAACGTAATACGTTATAACATTATAGTATGTAACGTAATACGTTATAAGGTTATGCCACATAACGTTATACTATATAACGTAATACGTTATAACATTATACTATATAACGCAATACGTTATAACATTATACTATATAACGTAATACGTTATAACATTATACTATATAACGTAATACGTTATAACATTATACTATATAACGTTATATTATATAACGTAATGCGTTATAACATTATGCTATATAACGTAATACGTTATAACTATATACCATATAACGTTATGCTATATAACGTAATACGTTATAACGATTTACCATATAACGTTATACTATATAACGTAATGCGTTATAAGGATATGCCACATAACGTTATACTATATAACGTAATGCGTCATAACGTTATACTATATAACGTAATGCGTTATAACGTTATACTATATAACGTAATACGTTATAACGTTATGCTATATAACGTAATACGATATAACTATATAACATATAACGTTATGCTATATAACGTAATACGCTATAACGATATACCATATAACGTTATACTATATAACGTAATGCGATATATCGTTATACTATATAACGTAATACGTTATAAGCATATGACATATAACGTTATACTATATAACATTATGCGTTATAACGTTACACTATATAACGCAATACGTTATAAGGATATGCCACATAACGTTATACTATATAACGTAATACAATATAAGGATATGCCACATGACGTTATACTATATAACATAATACAATATAAGGATATGCCACATAACGTTATACTATATAACATAATACGTTATAACGATATACTATATAACGTTATACTATATAACGTAATGCGTTATAACGTTATTCTATATAACGTAATACGTTTTAACGATATACCATATAACGTTATACTATATAACGTAATGCGTTATAACGTTATACTATATAACGTAATGCGTTACAACCTTATACTATATAACGTAATACGTTATATGGATATGCCATATAGCGTTACACTATATAACGTAATGCGTTATAACCTTATACTATATAACGTAATACGTTATAACATTATACTACGTAACGTAATACGTTATAAGGTTATGCCACATAACGTTATACTATATAACGTAATACGTTATAACATTATACTATATAACGTAATACGTTATAACATTATACTATATAACGTTATATTATATAACGTAATGCGTTATAACGTTACACTATATAACGTAATACGTTATAAGGATATGCCACATAACGTTATACTATTTAACGTAATGCGTTATAACGTTACACTATATAACGTAATACGTTATAAGGATATGACATATAACGTTGTACTGTATAACGTAATGCGTTAGAACGATATACTATATAACGTTATACTATATAACATAATGCGTTATGACGTTATACTATATAACGTAATACGTTATAAGGATATGCACATAACGTTATACTATATAACGTAATAGAATATAAGGATATGCCACATAACGTTATACTATATAACATAATACAATATAAGGATATGCCACATAACGTTATACTATATAACATAATACGTTATAACGATATACTATATAACGTTATACCATATAACGTAATGCGTTATAACGTTATACTATATAACGTAATACGATATATCCATATGCCATATAACGTTATACTATATAACGTAATGCGTTATAACGTTATTCTATATAACGTAATACGTTTTAACGATATACCATATAACGTTATACTATATAACTTAATGCGTTATAACGTTATACTATATAACGTAATGCGTTATAACCTTATACTATATAACGTAATACGTTATATGGATATGCCATATAGCGTTACACTATATAACGTAATGCGTTATAACCTTATACTATATAACGTAATACGTTATAACATTATACTACGTAACGTAATACGTTATAAGGTTATGCCACATAACGTTATACTATATAACGTAATACGTTATAACATTATACTATATAACGTAATACGTTATAACATTATACTATATAACGTTATATTATATAACGTAATGCGTTATAACGTTACACTATATAACGTAATACGTTATAAGGATATGCCACATAACGTTATACTATATAACGTAATGCGTTATAACGTTACACTATATAACGTAATACGGTATAAGGATATGACATATAACGTTGTACTGTATAACGTAATGCGTTAGAACGATATACTATATAACGTTATACTATATAACATAATGCGTTATGACGTTATACTATATAACGTAATACGTTATAAGGATATGCACATAACGTTATACTATATAACGTAATACGTTATAAGGATATGCACATAACGTTATACTATAAAACGTAATGCGTTATAACGATATACTATATAACGATATAATATATAACGTAATGCGTTATAACGTTATACTATATAACGTAATACGTTATGAGGATATGCCACATAACGTTATACTATATAAATTAATGCGTTATAACGTTACACTGTATAACGTAATACGTTATAAGGATATGCCACATAACGTTATACTATATAACGTAATACAATATAAGGATATGCCACATAACGTTATACTATATAATGTAATGCGTTATGACGTTATACTATATAACGTAATACGTTATAAGGATATGACATATAACGTTATACTATATAACGTAATGCGTTATGACGTTATACTATATAACGTAATACGTTATAAGGATATGCCACATAACGTCATACTATATAACGTAATACAATATAAGGATATGCCACATAACGTTATACTATATAACATAATACGTTATAACGATATACTATATAACGGTATACCAAGTAACGTAATGCGTTATAACGTTATACTATATAACGTAATACGATATATCGATATGCCATATAACGTTATACTATATAACGTAATGCGATATAACGTTATTCTATATAACGTAATACGTTATAACGATATACCATATAACGTTATACTATATAACTTAATGCGTTATAACGTTATACTATATAGCGTAATGCGTTACAACCTTATACTATATAACGTAATACGTTATATGGATATGCCATATAGCGTTACACTATATAACGTAATGCGTTATAACCTTATACTATATAACGTAATACGTTATAACATTATACTATGTAACGTAATACGTTATAAGGTTATGCCACATAACGTTATACTATATAACGTAATACGTTATAACATTATACTATATAACGTTATATTATATAACGTAATGCGTTATAACATTATGCTATATAACGTAATACGTTATAACTATATACCATATAACGTTATGCTATATAACGTAATACGTTATAACGATTTACCATATAACGTTATACTATATAACGTAATGCGTTATAAGGATATGCCACATAACGTTATACTATATAACGTAATGCGTCATAACGTTATACTATATAACGTAATGCGTTATAACGTTATACTATATAACGTAATACGTTATAACGTTATGCTATATAACGTAATACGATATAACTATATAACATATAACGTTATGCTATATAACGTAATACGCTATAACGATATACCATATAACGTTATACTATATAACGTAATGCGATATAACGTTATACTATATAACGTAATACGATATAAGCATATGACATATAACGTTATACTATATAACTTAATGCGTTATGACGTTATACTATATAACGTAATACGTTATAAGGATATGCCACATAACGTTATACTATATAACGTAATGCGTTATAACGTTACACTATATAACGTAATACGTTATAAGGATATGTCACATAACGTTATGCTATATAACGTAATGCGTTATAACTTTACACTATATAACGTAATACGTTATAAGGATATGACATATAACGTTATACTATATAACGTAATGCGTTAGAACGATATACTATATAACGTTATACTATATAACATAATGCGTTATAACGTTATACTATATAACGTAATACGTTATAAGGATATGCCACATAACGTTATACTATATAAATTAATGCGTTATAACGTTACACTATATAACGTAATACGTTATAAGGATATGCCACATAACGTTATACTATATAACGTAATACAATATAAGGATATGCCACATAACGTTATACTATATAATGTAATGCGTTATGACGTTATACTATATAACGTAATACGTTATAAGGATATGACATATAACGTTATACTATATAACGTAATGCGTTATGACGTTATACTATATAACGTAATACGTTATAAGGATATGCCACATAACGTCATACTATATAACGTAATACAATATAAGGATATGCCACATAACGTTATACTATATAATGTAATGCGTTATGACGTTATACTATATAACGTAATACGTTATAAGGATATGCCACATAACGTCATACTATATAACGTAATACAATATAAGGATATGCCACATAACGTTATACTATATAACATAATACGTTATAACGATATACTATATAACGTTATACCAAATAACGTAATGCGTTATAACGTTATACTATATAACGTAATACGATATATCGATATGCCATATAACGTTATACTATATAACGTAATGCGATATAACGTTATTCTATATAACGTAATACGTTATAACGATATACTATATAACGTTATACTATATAACTTAATGCGTTATTACGTTATACTATATAACGTAATGCGTTACAACCTTATACTATATAACGTAATACGTTATATGGATATGCCATATAGCGTTACTCTATATAACGTAATGCGTTATAACCTTATACTATATAACGTAATACGTTATAACATTATACTATGTAACGTAATACGTTATAAGGTTATGCCACATAACGTTATACTATATAACGTAATACGTTATAACATTATACTATATAACGTAATACGTTATAACATTATACTATATAACGTAATACGTTATAACATTATACTATATAACGTAATACGTTATAACATTATACTATATAACGTAATACGTTATAACATTATACTATATAACGTAATACGTTATAACATTATACTATATAACGTTATATTATATAACGTAATGCGTTATAACATTATGCTATATAACGTAATACGTTATAACTATATACCATATAACGTTATGCTATATAACGTAATACGTTATAACGATTTACCATATAACGTTATACTATATAACGTAATGCGTTATAAGGATATGCCACATAACGTTATACTATATAACGTAATGCGATATAACGTTATTCTATTTAACGTAATACGTTATAACGATATACTATATAACGTTATACTATATAACTTAATGCGTTATAACGTTATACTATATAACGTAATGCGTTACAACCTTATACTATATAACGTAATACGTTATATGGATATGCCATATAGCGTTACACTATATAACGTAATGCGTTATAACCTTATACTATATAACGTAATACGTTATAACATTATACTATATAACGTTATATTATATAACGTAATACGTTACAACCTTATACTATATAACGTAATACGTTATATGGATATGCCATATAGCGTTACTCTATATAACGTAATGCGTTATAACCTTATACTATATAACGTAATACGTTATAACATTATACTATGTAACGTAATACGTTATAAGGTTATGCCACATAACGTTATACTATATAACGTAATGCGTCATAACGTTATACTATATAATACTATAATACTATAATACTATATAATACGTTATAAGGATATGCCATATAACGTTGTACTATATGACGTAATACGTTATAACGTTATACTATATAACGTAATACGTTATAAGGATATGCCACATAACGTTATACTATATAACTTAATGCGTTATAACGTTACACTATATAACGTAATACGTTATAAGGCTATGCCACATAACGTTATACTATATAACTTTATGCGTTATAACGTTACACTATATAACGTAATACGTTATAAGGATATGCCACATAACGTTATACTATATAACGTAATACAATATAAGGATATGCCACATAACGTTATACTATATAACATAATACAATATAAGGATATGCCACATAACGTTACACTATATAACATAATTCGTTATAACGATATACTATATAACGTTATACCACATAACGTAATGCGTTATAACGTTATACTATATAACGTAATACGATATATCGATATGCCATATAACGTTATACTATATAACGTAATGCGTTATAACGTTATTCTATATAACGTAATACGTTTTAACGATATACCATATAACGTTATACTATATAACTTAATGCGTTATAACGTTATACTATATAACGTAATGCGTTACAACCTTATACTATATAACGTAATACGTTATATGGATATGCCATATAGCGTTACACTATATAACGTAATGCGCTATAACCTTATACTATATAACGTAATACGTTATAACATTATACTACGTAACGTAATACGTTATAAGGTTATGCCACATAACGTTATACTATATAAATTAATGCGTTATAACGTTACACTATATAACGTAATACGTTATAAGGATATGCCACATAACGTTATACTATATAACGTAATACAATATAAGGATATGCCACATAACGTTATACTATATAACGTAATGCGTTATAACGTTACACTATATAACGTAATACGTTATAAGGATATGACATATAACGTTGTACTGTATAACGTAATGCGTTAGAACGATATACTATATAACGTTATACTATATAACATAATGCGTTATGACGTTATACTATATAACGTAATACGTTATAAGGATATGCACATAACGTTATACTATATAACGTAATACGTTATAAGGATATGCATATAACGTTATACTATATAACGTAATGCGTTATAACGATATACTATATAACGATATAATATATAACGTAATGCGTTATAACGTTATACTATATAACGTAATACGTTATGAGGATATGCCACATAACGTTATACTATATAAATTAATGCGGTATAACGTTACACTATATAACGTAATACGTTATAAGGATATGCCACATAACGTTATACTATATAACGTAATACAATATAAGGATATGCCACATAACGTTATACTATATAACATAATACGTTATAACGATATACTATATAACGTTATACCATACAACGTAATGCGTTATAACGTTATACTATATAACGTAATACGATATATCGATATGCCATATAACGTTATACTATATAACGTAATGCGATATAACATTATTCTATATAACGTAAGACGTTATAACGATATACCATATAACGTTATACTATATAACTTAATGCGTTATAACGTTATACTACATAACGTAATACGATATATCGATATGACATATAACGTTATACTATATAACGTAATGCGTTATAACGTTATTCTATATAACGTAATACGTTTTAACGATATACCATATAACGTTATACTATATAACTTAATGCGTTATAACGTTATACTATATAACGTAAAGCGTTACAACCTTATACTATATAACGTAATACGTTATATGGATATGCCACATAACGTTATACTATATAACTTAATGCGTTATAACGTTACACTATATAACGTAATACGTTATAAGGATATGCCACATAACGTTATACTATATAACGTAATACAATATAAGGATATGCCACATAACGTTATACTATATAACGTAGTACGTTATAAGGATATGACATATAACGTTATACTATATAACGTAATGCGTTATGACGTTATACTATATAACGTAATACGTTATAAGGATATGCCACATAACGTTATACTATATAACGTAATGCGTTATAACGTTACACTATATAACGTAATACGTTATAAGGATATGCCACATAACGTTATGCTATATAACGTAATGCGTTATAACTTTACACTATATAACGTAATACGTTATAAGGACATGACATATAACGTTATACTATATAACGTAATGCGTTAGAACGATATACTATATAACGTTATACTATATAACATAATGCGCTATAACGTTATACTATATAACGTAATGCGTTATAAGGATATGACATATAACGTTATACTATATAACGTAATGCGTTATGACGTTATACTATATAACGTAATACGTTATAAGGATATGCACATAACGTTATACAATATAACGTAATACGTTATAATGATATGCACATCACGTTATACTATATAAAGTAATGCGTTATAACGTTACACTATATAACGTAATACGTTATGAGGATATGCCACATAACGTTATACTATATAACGTTATACTATATAACGTAATGCGTTATAACGATATACTATATAACGTTATACTATATAACATAATGCGTTATAACGTTATACTATATAACGTAATACGTTATAAGGATATGACACATAACGTTATACTATATAACGTAATGCGTTATGACGTTATACTATATAACGTAATACGTTATAAGGATATGCCACATAACGTCATACTATATAACGTAATGCGTTATAACGTTACACTATATAACGTAATACGTTATGAGGTTATGCCACATAAGGTTATACTATATAACGTAATGCGTTATAACCTTATACTATATAACGTAATACGTTAAAACATTATACTATATAACGTTATATTATATAACGTAATGCGTTATAACATTATGCTATACAACGTAATACGTTATAACTATATACCATATAACGTTATGCTATATAACGTAATACGTTATAACGATATACCATACAACGTTATACTATATAACGTAATGCGTTATAAGGATATGCCACATAACGTTATACTATATAACGTAATGCGTCATAACGTTATACTATATAACGTAATACGTTATAAGGATATGCCATATAACGTTGTACTATATGACGTAATGCGTTATAACGTTATACTATATAACGTAATACGTTATAAGGATATGCCACATAACGTTATATTATATAACTTAATGCGTTATAACGTTACACTATATAACGTAATACGTTATAAGGCTATGCCACATAACGTTATACTATATAACTTTATGCGTTATAACGTTACACTATATAACGTAATACGTTATAAGGATATGCCACATAACTTTATACTATATAACGTAATACAATATAAGGATATGCCACATAACGTTATACTATATAACGTAATACAATATAAGGATATGCCACATAACGTCATACTATATAACATAATACGTTATAACGATATACTATATAACGTTATACCATATAACGTAATGCGTTATAACGTTATACTATATAACGTAATACGATATATCGATATGCCATATAACGTTATACTATATAACGTAATGCGTTATAACGTTATTCTATATAACGTAATACGTTTTAACGATATACCATATAACGATATACTATATAACTTAATGCGTTATAACGTTATACTATATAACGTAATGCGTTACAACCTTATACTATATAACGTAATACGTTATATGGATATGCCATAAAGCGTTACACTATATAACGTAATGCGTTATAACCTTATACTATATAACGTAATACGTTATAACATTATACTATGTAACGTAATACGTTATAAGGTTATGCCACATAACGTTATACTATATAACGTAATACGTTATAACATTATACTATATAACGTAATACGTTATAAGCATATGACATATAACGTTATACTATATAACGTAATGCGTTATGACGTTATACTATATAACGTAATACGTTATAAGGATATGCCACAAAACGTCATACTATATAACGTAATACAATATAAGGATATGCCACATAACGTTATACTATATAACATAATACGTTATAACGATATACTATATAACGTTATACCAAATAACGTAATGCGTTATAACGTTATACTATATAACGTAATACGATATATCGATATGCCATATAACGTTATACTATATAAATTAATGCGTTATAACGTTACACTATATAACGTAATACGTTATAAGGATATGCCACATAACGTTATACTATACAACGTAATACAATATAAGGATATGCCACATAACGTTATACTATATAACATAATACGTTATAACGATATACTATATAACGTTATACCATACAACGTAATGCGTTATAAAGATATACTATATAACGTAATACGATATATCGATATGCCATATAACGTTATACTATATAACGTAATGCGATATAACGTTATTCTATATAACGTAATACGTTATAACGATATACCATATAACGTTATACTATATAACTTAATGCGTTATAACGTTATACTATATAACGTAATGAGTTACAACCTTATACTATATAACGTAATACGTTATATGGATATGCCATATAGCGTTACACTATATAACGTAATGCGTTATAACCTTATACTATATAACGTAATACGTTATAACATTATACTATGTAACGTAATACGTTATAAGGTTATGCCACATAACGTTATACTGTATAACGTAATACGTTATAACATTATACTATATAACGTAATACGTTATAAGCATATGACATATAACGTTATACTATATAACGTAATGCGTTATGACGTTATACTATATAACGTAATACGTTATAAGGATATGCCACATAACGTCATACTATATAACGTAATACAATATAAGGATATGCCACATAACGTTATACTATATAACATAATACGTTATAACGATATACCATATAACGTTATACTATATAACTTAATGCGTTATAACGTTATACTATATAACGTAATGCGTTACAACCTTATACTATATAACGTAATACGTTATATGGATATGCCATATAGCGTTACACTATATAACGTAATGCGTTATAACCTTATACTATATAACGTAATACGTTATAAGCATATGCCACATAACGTCATACTATATAACGTAATACAATATAAGGATATGCCACATAACGTTATACTATATAACGTAGTACGTTATAAGGATATGACATATAACGTTATACTATATAACGTAATGCGTTATGACGTTATACTATATAACGTAATACGTTATAAGGATATGCCACATAACGTTATACTATATAACGTAATGCGTTATAACGTTACACTATATAACGTAATACGTTATAAGGATATGCCACATAACGTTATGCTATATAACGTAATGCGTTATAACGATATACTATATAACGTTATACCATACAACGTAATGCGTTATAACGTTATACTATATAACGTAATACGATATATCGATATGCCATATAACGTTATACTATATAACGTAATGCGATATAACATTATTCTATATAACGTAATACGTTATAACGATATACCATATAACGTTATACTATATAACTTAATGCGTTATAACGTTATACTACATAACGTAATACGATATATCGATATGCCATATAACGTTATACTATATAACGTAATGCGTTATAACGTTATTCTATATAACGTAATACGTTTTAACGATATACCATATAACGTTATACTATATAACTTAGTGCGTTATAACGTTATACTATATAACGTAAAGCGTTACAACCTTATACTATATAACGTAATACGTTATAAGGATATGCCACATAACGTTATACTATATAACGTAATACAATATAAGGATATGCCACATAACGTTATACTATATAACGTAATACAATATAAGGATATGCCACATAACGTTATACTATATAACATAATACAATATAAGGATATGCCACATAACGTTATACTATATAACTTTATGCGTTATAACGTTACACTATATAACGTAATACGTTATAAGGATATGCCACATAACGTTATACTATATAACGTAATACAATATAAGGATATGCCACATAACGTTATACTATATAACGTAATACAATATAAGGATATGCCACATAACGTTATAGTATATAACATAATACAATATAAGGATATGCCACATAACGTTATACTATATAACTTTATGCGTTATAACGTTACACTATATAACATAATACGTTATAACGATATGCCACATAACGTTATACTATATAACGTAATACAATATAAGGATATGCCACATAACGTTATACTATATAACATAATACAATATAAGGATATGCCACATAACGTTATACTATATAACATAATTCGTTATAACGATATACTATATAACGTTATACTATATAACTTAGTGCGTTATAACGTTATACTATATAACGTAAAGCGTTACAACCTTATACTATATAACGTAATGCGTTATAAGGATATGCCACATAACGTTATACTATATAACGTAATGCGATATAACGTTATTCTATATAACGTAATACGTTATAACGATATACTATATAACGTTATACTATATAACTTAATGCGTTATAACGTTATACTATATAACGTAATGCGTTACAACCTTATACTATATAACGTAATACGTTATATGGATATGCCATATAGCGTTACACTATATAACGTAATGCGTTATAACCTTATACTATATAACGTAATACGTTATAACATTATACTATATAACGTTATATTATATAACGTAATGCGTTATAACATTATGCTATATAACGTAATACGTTATAACTATATACCATATAACGTTATGCTATATAACGTAATACGTTATAACGATTTACCATATAACGTTATACTATATAACGTAATGCGTTATAAGGATATGCCACATAACGTTATACTATATAACGTAATGCGTCATAACGTTATACTATATAATACTATAATACTATAATACTATATAATACGTTATAAGGATATGCCATATAACGTTGTACTATATGACGTAATACGTTATAACGTTATACTATATAACGTAATACGTTATAAGGATATGCCACATAACGTTATACTATATAACTTAATGCGTTATAACGTTACACTATATAACGTAATACGTTATAAGGCTATGCCACATAACGTTATACTATATAACTTTATGCGTTATAACGTTACACTATATAACGTAATACGTTATAAGGATATGCCACATAACGTTATACTATATAACGTAATACAATATAAGGATATGCCACATAACGTTATACTATATAACATAATACAATATAAGGATATGCCACATAACGTTATACTATATAACATAATTCGTTATAACGATATACTATATAACGTTATACCACATAACGTAATGCGTTATAACGTTATACTATATAACGTAATACGATATATCGATATGCCATATAACGTTATACTATATAACGTAATGCGTTATAACGTTATTCTATATAACGTAATACGTTTTAACGATATACCATATAACGTTATACTATATAACTTAATGCGTTATAACGTTATACTATATAACGTAATGCGTTACAACCTTATACTATATAACGTAATACGTTATATGGATATGCCATATAGCGTTACACTATATAACGTAATGCGCTATAACCTTATACTATATAACGTAATACGTTATAACATTATACTACGTAACGTAATACGTTATAAGGTTATGCCACATAACGTTATACTATATAAATTAATGCGTTATAACGTTACACTATATAACGTAATACGTTATAAGGATATGCCACATAACGTTATACTATATAACGTAATACAATATAAGGATATGCCACATAACGTTATACTATATAACGTAATGCGTTATAACGTTACACTATATAACGTAATACGTTATAAGGATATGACATATAACGTTGTACTGTATAACGTAATGCGTTAGAACGATATACTATATAACGTTATACTATATAACATAATGCGTTATGACGTTATACTATATAACGTAATACGTTATAAGGATATGCACATAACGTTATACTATATAACGTAATACGTTATAAGGATATGCACATAACGTTATACTATATAACGTAATGCGTTATAACGATATACTATATAACGATATAATATATAACGTAATGCGTTATAACGTTATACTATATAACGTAATACGTTATGAGGATATGCCACATAACGTTATACTATATAAATTAATGCGGTATAACGTTACACTATATAACGTAATACGTTATAAGGATATGCCACATAACTTTATACTATATAACGTAATACAATATAAGGATATGCCACATAACGTTATACTATATAACATAATACGTTATAACGATATACTATATAACGTTATACCATACAACGTAATGCGTTATAACGTTATACTATATAACGTAATACGATATATCGATATGCCATATAACGTTATACTATATAACGTAATGCGATATAACATTATTCTATATAACGTAAGACGTTATAACGATATACCATATAACGTTATACTATATAACTTAATGCGTTATAACGTTATACTACATAACGTAATACGATATATCGATATGACATATAACGTTATACTATATAACGTAATGCGTTATAACGTTATTCTATATAACGTAATACGTTTTAACGATATACCATATAACGTTATACTATATAACTTAATGCGTTATAACGTTATACTATATAACGTAAAGCGTTACAACCTTATACTATATAACGTAATACGTTATATGGATATGCCACATAACGTTATACTATATAACTTAATGCGTTATAACGTTACACTATATAACGTAATACGTTATAAGGATATGCCACATAACGTTATACTATATAACGTAATACAGTATAAGGATATGCCACATAACGTTATACTATATAACGTAGTACGTTATAAGGATATGACATATAACGTTATACTATATAACGTAATGCGTTATGACGTTATACTATATAACGTAATACGTTATAAGGATATGCCACATAACGTTATACTATATAACGTAATGCGTTATAACGTTACACTATATAACGTAATACGTTAGAAGGATATGCCACATAACGTTATGCTATATAACGTAATGCGTTATAACTTTACACTATATAACGTAATACGTTATAAGGACATGACATATAACGTTATACTATATAACGTAATGCGTTAGAACGATATACTATATAACGTTATACTATATAACATAACGCGTTATAACGTTATACTATATAACGTAATGCGTTATAAGGATATGACATATAACGTTATACTATATAACGTAATGCGTTATGACGTTATACTATATAACGTAATACGTTATAAGGATATGCACATAACGTTATACAATATAACGTAATACGTTATAATGATATGCACATCACGTTATACTATATAAAGTAATGCGTTATAACGTTACACTATATAACGTAATACGTTATGAGGATATGCCACATAACGTTATACTATATAACGTTATACTATATAACGTAATGCGTTATAACGATATACTATATAACGTTATACTATATAACATAATGCGTTATAACGTTATACTATATAACGTAATACGTTATAAGGATATGACATATAACGTTATACTATATAACGTAATGCGTTATGACGTTATACTATATAACGTAATACGTTATAAGGATATGCCACATAACGTCATACTATATAACGTAATGCGTTATAACGTTACACTATATAACGTAATACGTTATATGGATATGCCATATAGCGTTACACTATATAACGTAATGCGCTATAACCTTATACTATATAACGTAATACGTTATAACATTATACTACGTAACGTAATACGTTATAAGGTTATGCCACATAACGTTATACTATATAAATTAATGCGTTATAACGTTACACTATATAACGTAATACGTTATAAGGATATGCCACATAACGTTATACTATATAACGTAATACAATATAAGGATATGCCACATAACGTTATACTATATAACGTAATGCGTTATAACGTTACACTATATAACGTAATACGTTATAAGGATATGACATATAACGTTGTACTGTATAACGTAATGCGTTAGAACGATATACTATATAACGTTATACTATATAACATAATGCGTTATGACGTTATACTATATAACGTAATACGTTATAAGGATATGCACATAACGTTATACTATATAACGTAATACGTTATAAGGATATGCACATAACGTTATACTATATAACGTAATGCGTTATAACGATATACTATATAACGATATAATATATAACGTAATGCGTTATAACGTTATACTATATAACGTAATACGTTATGAGGATATGCCACATAACGTTATACTATATAAATTAATGCGGTATAACGTTACACTATATAACGTAATACGTTATAAGGATATGCCACATAACTTTATACTATATAACGTAATACAATATAAGGATATGCCACATAACGTTATACTATATAACATAATACGTTATAACGATATACTATATAACGTTATACCATACAACGTAATGCGTTATAACGTTATACTATATAACGTAATACGATATATCGATATGCCATATAACGTTATACTATATAACGTAATGCGATATAACATTATTCTATATAACGTAAGACGTTATAACGATATACCATATAACGTTATACTATATAACTTAATGCGTTATAACGTTATACTACATAACGTAATACGATATATCGATATGACATATAACGTTATAATATATAACGTAATGCGTTATAACGTTATTCTATATAACGTAATACGTTTTAACGATATACCATATAACGTTATACTATATAACTTAATGCGTTATAACGTTATACTATATAACGTAAAGCGTTACAACCTTATACTATATAACGTAATACGTTATATGGATATGCCACATAACGTTATACTATATAACTTAATGCGTTATAACGTTACACTATATAACGTAATACGTTATAAGGATATGCCACATAACGTTATACTATATAACGTAATACAATATAAGGATATGCCACATAACGTTATACTATATAACGTAATGCGTTAGAACGATATACTATATAACGTTATACTATATAACATAATGCGTTATAACGTTATACTATATAACGTAATGCGTTATAAGGATATGACATATAACGTTATACTATATAACGTAATGCGTTATGACGTTATACTATATAACGTAATACGTTATAAGGATATGCACATAACGTTATACAATATAACGTAATACGTTGTAATGATATGCACATCACGTTATACTATATAAAGTAATGCGTTATAACGTTACACTATATAACGTAATACGTTATGAGGATATGCCACATAACGTTATACTATATAACGTTATACTATATAACGTAATGCGTTATAACGATATACTATATAACGTTATACTATATAACATAATGCGTTATAACGTTATACTATATAACATAATACGTTATGAGGTTATGCCACATAAGGTTATACTATATAACGTAATGCGTTATAACCTTATACTATATAACGTAATACGTTAAAACATTATACTATATAACGTTATATTATATAACGTAATGCGTTATAACATTATGCTATACAACGTAATACGTTATAACTATATACCATATAACGTTATGCTATATAACGTAAAACGTTATAACGATATACCATACAACGTTATACTATATAACGTAATGCGTTATAAGGATATGCCACATAACGTTATACTATATAACGTAATGCGTCATAACGTTATACTATATAACGTAATACGTTATAAGGATATGCCATATAACGTTGTACTATATGACGTAATGCGTTATAACGTTATACTATATAACGTAATACGTTATAAGGATATGCCACATAACGTTATATTATATAACTTAATGCGTTATAACGTTACACTATATAACGTAATACGTTATAAGGCTATGCCACATAACGTTATACTATATAACTTTATGCGTTATAACGTTACACTATATAACGTAATACGTTATAAGGATATGCCACATAACATTATACTATATAACGTAATACAATATAAGGATATGCCACATAACGTTATACTATATAACATAATACAATATAAGGATATGCCACATAACGTCATACTATATAACATAATACGTTATAACGATATACTATATAACGTTATACCATATAACGTAATGCGTTATAACGTTATACTATATAACGTAATACGATATATCGATATGCCATATAACGTTATACTATATAACGTAATGCGTTATAACGTTATTCTATATAACGTAATACGTTTTAACGATATACCATATAACGATATACTATATAACTTAATGCGTTATAACGTTATACTATATAACGTAATGCGTTACAACCTTATACTATATAACGTAATACGTTATATGGATATGCCATAAAGCGTTACACTATATAACGTAATGCGTTATAACCTTATACTATATAACGTAATACGTTATAACATTATACTATGTAACGTAATACGTTATAAGGTTATGCCACATAACGTTATACTATATAACGTAATACGTTATAACATTATACTATATAACGTAATACGTTATAAGCATATGACATATAACGTTATACTATATAACGTAATGCGTTATGACGTTATACTATATAACGTAATACGTTATAAGGATATGCCACATAACGTCATACTATATAACGTAATACAATATAAGGATATGCCACATAACGTTATACTATATAACATAATACGTTATAACGATATACTATATAACGTTATACCAAATAACGTAATGCGTTATAACGTTATACTATATAACGTAATACGATATATCGATATGCCATATAACGTTATACTATATAAATTAATGCGTTATAACGTTACACTATATAACGTAATACGTTATAAGGATATGCCACATAACGTTATACTATACAACGTAATACAATATAAGGATATGCCACATAACGTTATACTATATAACATAATACGTTATAACGATATACCATATAACGTTATACTATATAACTTAATGCGTTATAACGTTATACTATATAACGTAATGCGTTACAACCTTATACTATATAACGTAATACGTTATATGGATATGCCATATAGCGTTACACTATATAACGTAATACGTTATGAGGATATGCCACATAACGTTATACTATATAAATTAATGCGGTATAACGTTACACTATATAACGTAATACGTTATAAGGATATGATACATAACTTTATACTATATAACGTAATACAATATAAGGATATGCCACATAACGTTATACTATATAACATAATACGTTATAACGATATACTATATAACGTTATACCATACAACGTAATGCGTTATAACGTTATACTATATAACGTAATACGATATATCGATATGCCATATAACGTTATACTATATAACGTAATGAGTTACAACCTTATACTATATAACGTAATACGTTATATGGATATGCCATATAGCGTTACACTATATAACGTAATGCGTTATAACCTTATACTATATAACGTAATACGTTATAACATTATACTATGTAACGTAATACGTTATAAGGTTATGCCACATAACGTTATACTATATAACGTAATACGTTATAACATTATACTATATAACGTAATACGTTATAAGCATATGACATATAACGTTATACTATATAACGTAATGCGTTATGACGTTATACTATATAACGTAATACGTTATAAGGATATGCCACATAACGTCATACTATATAACGTAATACAATATAAGGATATGCCACATAACGTTATACTATATAACATAATACGTTATAACGATATACCATATAACGTTATACTATATAACTTAATGCGTTATAACGTTATACTATATAACGTAATGCGTTACAACCTTATACTATATAACGTAATACGTTATATGGATATGCCATATAGCGTTACACTATATAACGTAATGCGTTATAACCTTATACTATATAACGTAATACGTTATAAGGATATGCCACATAACGTCATACTATATAACGTAATGCGTTATAACGTTACACTATATAACGTAATACGTTATGAGGTTATGCCACATAAGGTTATACTATATAACGTAATGCGTTATAACCTTATACTACATAACGTAATACGTTATATGGATATGCCATATAACGTTATACTATATAACGTAATGGGTTATAACCTTATACTATATAACGTAATACGTTAAAACATTATACTATATAACGTTATATTACATAACGTAATGCGTTATAACATTATGCTATACAACGTAATACGTTATAACTATATACCATATAACGTTATGCTATATAACGTAATACGTTATAACGATATACCATACAACGTTATACTATATAACGTAATGCGTTATAAGGATATGCCACATAACGTTATACTATATAACGTAATGCGTCATAACGTTATACTATATAACGTAATACGTTATAAGGATATGCCATATAACGTTGTACTATATGACGTAATGCGTTATAACGTTATACTATATAACGTAATACGTTATAAGGATATGCCACATAACGTTATACCATATAACGTAATGCGTTATAACATTATGCTATACAACGTAATACGTTATAACTATATACCATATAACGTTATGCTATATAACGTAATACGTTATAACGATATACCATACAACGTTATACTATATAACATAATACGTTATAACGATATACTATATAACGTTATACCATATAACGTAATGCGTTACAACCTTATACTATATAACGTAATACGTTATATGGATATGCTATAAAGCGTTACACTATATAACGTAATGCGTTATAACCTTATACTATATAACGTAATACGTTATAACATTATACTACGTAACGTAATACGTTATAAGGTTATGCCACATAACGTTATACTATATAACGTAATACGTTATAACATTATACTATATAACGTAATACGTTATAACTATATACCATATAACGTTATGCTATATAACGTAATACGTTATAACGATATACCATACAACGTTATACTATATAACGTAATGCGTTATAAGGATATGCCACATAACGTTATACTATATAACGTAATGCGTCATAACGTTATACTATATAACGTAATACGTTATAAGGATATGCCATATAACGTTATACTATATAACGTAATGCGTTATGACGTTATACTATATAACGTAATACGTTATAAGGATATGCCACATAACGTTATACTATATAACGTAATGCGTTATAACGTTACACTATATAACGTAATACGTTAGAAGGATATGCCACATAACGTTATGCTATATAACGTAATGCGTTATAACTTTACACTATATAACGTAATACGTTATAAGGACATGACATATAACGTTATACTATATAACGTAATGCGTTAGAACGATATACTATATAACGTTATACTATATAACATAATGCGTTATAACGTTATACTATATAACGTAATGCGTTATAAGGATATGACATATAACGTTATACTATATAACGTAATGCGTTATGACGTTATACTATATAACGTAATACGTTATAAGGATATGCACATAACGTTATACAATATAACGTAATACGTTATAATGATATGCACATCACGTTATACTATATAAAGTAATGCGTTATAACGTTACACTATATAACGTAATACGTTATGAGGATATGCCACATAACGTTATACTATATAACGTTATACTATATAACGTTATACTATATAACGTAATGCGTTATAACGATATACTATATAACGTTATACTATATAACATAATGCGTTATAACGTTATACTATATAACGTAATACGTTATAAGGATATGACATATAACGTTATACTATATAACGTAATGCGTTATGACGTTATACTATATAACGTAATACGTTATAAGGATATGCCACATAACGTCATACTATATAACGTAATGCGTTATAACGTTACACTATATAACATAATACGTTATGAGGTTATGCCACATAAGGTTATACTATATAACGTAATGCGTTATAACCTTATACTATATAACGTAATACGTTAAAACATTATACTATATAACGTTATATTATATAACGTAATGCGTTATAACATTATGCTATACAACGTAATACGTTATAACTATATACCATATAACGTTATGCTATATAACGTAAAACGTTATAACGATATACCATACAACGTTATACTATATAACGTAATGCGTTATAAGGATATGCCACATAACGTTATACTATATAACGTAATGCGTCATAACGTTATACTATATAACGTAATACGTTATAAGGATATGCCATATAACGTTGTACTATATGACGTAATGCGTTATAACGTTATACTATATAACGTAATACGTTATAAGGATATGCCACATAACGTTATATTATATAACTTAATGCGTTATAACGTTACACTATATAACGTAATACGTTATAAGGCTATGCCACATAACGTTATACTATATAACTTTATGCGTTATAACGTTACACTATATAACGTAATACGTTATAAGGATATGCCACATAACATTATACTATATAACGTAATACAATATAAGGATATGCCACATAACGTTATACTATATAACATAATACAATATAAGGATATGCCACATAACGTCATACTATATAACATAATACGTTATAACGATATACTATATAACGTTATACCATATAACGTAATGCGTTATAACGTTATACTATATAACGTAATACGATATATCGATATGCCATATAACGTTATACTATATAACGTAATGCGTTATAACGTTATTCTATATAACGTAATACGTTTTAACGATATACCATATAACGATATACTATATAACTTAATGCGTTATAACGTTATACTATATAACGTAATGCGTTACAACCTTATACTATATAACGTAATACGTTATATGGATATGCCATAAAGCGTTACACTATATAACGTAATGCGTTATAACCTTATACTATATAACGTAATACGTTATAACATTATACTATGTAACGTAATACGTTATAAGGTTATGCCACATAACGTTATACTATATAACGTAATACGTTATAACATTATACTATATAACGTAATACGTTATAAGCATATGACATATAACGTTATACTGTATAACGTAATGCGTTATGACGTTATACTATATAACGTAATACGTTATAAGGATATGCCACATAACGTCATACTATATAACGTAATACAATATAAGGATATGCCACATAACGTTATACTATATAACATAATACGTTATAACGATATACTATATAACGTTATACCAAATAACGTAATGCGTTATAACGTTATACTATATAACGTAATACGATATATCGATATGCCATATAACGTTATACTATATAAATTAATGCGTTATAACGTTACACTATATAACGTAATACGTTATAAGGATATGCCACATAACGTTATACTATACAACGTAATACAATATAAGGATATGCCACATAACGTTATACTATATAACATAATACGTTATAACGATATACCATATAACGTTATACTATATAACTTAATGCGTTATAACGTTATACTATATAACGTAATGCGTTACAACCTTATACTATATAACGTAATACGTTATATGGATATGCCATATAGCGTTACACTATATAACGTAATACGTTATGAGGATATGCCACATAACGTTATACTATATAAATTAATGCGGTATAACGTTACACTATATAACGTAATTCGTTATAAGGATATGATACATAACTTTATACTATATAACGTAATACAATATAAGGATATGCCACATAACGTTATACTATATAACATAATACGTTATAACGATATACTATATAACGTTATACCATACAACGTAATGCGTTATAACGTTATACTATATAACGTAATACGATATATCGATATGCCATATAACGTTATACTATATAACGTAATGAGTTACAACCTTATACTATATAACGTAATACGTTATATGGATATGCCATATAGCGTTACACTATATAACGTAATGCGTTATAACCTTATACTATATAACGTAATACGTTATAACATTATACTATGTAACGTAATACGTTATAAGGTTATGCCACATAACGTTATACTATATAACGTAATACGTTATAACATTATACTATATAACGTAATACGTTATAAGCATATGACATATAACGTTATACTATATAACGTAATGCGTTATGACGTTATACTATATAACGTAATACGTTATAAGGATATGCCACATAACGTCATACTATATAACGTAATACAATATAAGGATATGCCACATAACGTTATACTATATAACATAATACGTTATAACGATATACCATATAACGTTATACTATATAACTTAATGCGTTATAACGTTATACTATATAACGTAATGCGTTACAACCTTATACTATATAACGTAATACGTTATATGGATATGCCATATAGCGTTACA
Source organism: Bombus affinis (assembly GCF_024516045.1). Taxonomy (NCBI): domain Eukaryota; kingdom Metazoa; phylum Arthropoda; class Insecta; order Hymenoptera; family Apidae; genus Bombus; species Bombus affinis. Next base: position 130,124 of record NW_026108847.1, read on the forward strand.
CTATATAACGTAATGCGTTATAACCTTATACTATATAACGTAATACGTTATAAGGATATGCCACATAACGTCATACTATATAACGTAATGCGTTATAACGTTACACTATATAACGTAATACGTTATGAGGTTATGCCACATAAGGTTATACTATATAACGTAATGCGTTATAACCTTATACTACATAACGTAATACGTTATATGGATATGCCATATAACGTTATACTATATAACGTAATGGGTTATAACCTTATACTATATAACGTAATACGTTAAAACATTATACTATATAACGTTATATTACATAACGTAATGCGTTATAACATTATGCTATACAACGTAATACGTTATAACTATATACCATATAACGTTATGCTATATAACGTAATACGTTATAACGATATACCATACAACGTTATACTATATAACGTAATGCGTTATAAGGATATGCCACATAACGTTATACTATATAACGTAATGCGTCATAACGTTATACTATATAACGTAATACGTTATAAGGATATGCCATATAACGTTGTACTATATGACGTAATGCGTTATAACGTTATACTATATAACGTAATACGTTATAAGGATATGCCACATAACGTTATACCATATAACGTAATGCGTTATAACATTATGCTATACAACGTAATACGTTATAACTATATACCATATAACGTTATGCTATATAACGTAATACGTTATAACGATATACCATACAACGTTATACTATATAACATAATACGTTATAACGATATACTATATAACGTTATACCATATAACGTAATGCGTTACAACCTTATACTATATAACGTAATACGTTATATGGATATGCCATAAAGCGTTACACTATATAACGTAATGCGTTATAACCTTATACTATATAACGTAATACGTTATAACATTATACTACGTAACGTAATACGTTATAAGGTTATGCCACATAACGTTATACTATATAACGTAATACGTTATAACATTATACTATATAACGTAATACGTTATAACATTATACTATATAGCGTTATATTATATAACGTAATGCGTTATAACGTTACACTATATAACGTAATACGTTATAAGGATATGCCACATAACGTTATACTATATAACGTAATGCGTTATAACGTTACACTATATAACGTAATACGTTATAAGGATATGACATATAACGTTGTACTGTATAACGTAATGCGTTAGAACGATATACTATACAACGTTATACTATATAACATAATGCGTTATGACGTTATACTATATAACGTAATACGTTATAAGGATATGCACATAACGTTATACTATATAACGTAATGCGTTATAACGATATACTATATAACGATATAATATATAACGTAATGCGTTATAACGTTATACTATATAACGTAATACGTTATGAGGATATGCCACATAACGTTATACTATATAAATTAATGCGTTATAACGTTACACTATATAACGTAATACGTTATAAGGATATGCCACATAACGTTATACTATATAACGTAATACAATATAAGGATATGCCACATAACGTTATACTATATAACATAATACGTTATAACGATATACTATATAACGTTATACCATACAACGTAATGCGTTATAACGTTATACTATATAACGTAATACGATATATCGATATGCCATATAACGTCATACTATATAACGTAATGCGATATAACGTTATTCTATATAACGTAATACGTTATAACGATATACCATATAACGTTATACTATATAACTTAATGCGTTATAACGTTATACTATATAACGTAATGCGTTACAACCTTATACTATATAACGTAATACGTTATATGGATATGCCATATAGCGTTACACTATATAACGTAATGCGTTATAACCTTATACTATATAACGTAATACGTTATAACATTATACTATGTAACGTAATACGTTATAAGGTTATGCCACATAACGTTATACTATATAACGTAATACGTTATAACATTATACTATATAACGTAATACGTTATAAGCATATGACATATAACGTTATACTATATAACGTAATACGTTATAAGGATATGCCACATAACGTCATACTATATAACGTAATACAATATAAGGATATGCCACATAACGTTATACTATATAACATAATACGTTATAACGATATACTATATAACGTTATACCAAATAACGTAATGCGTTATAACGTTATACTATATAACGTAATACGATATATCGATATGCCATATAACGTTATACTATATAACGTAATGCGATATAACGTTATTCTATATAACGTAATACGTTATAACGATATACTATATAACGTTATACCATACAACGTAATGCGTTATAACGTTATACTATATAACGTAATACGATATATCGATATGCCATGTAACGTTATACTATATAACGTAATGCGATATAACGTTATTCTATATAACGTAATACGTTATAACGATATACTATATAACGTTATACCATATAACGTAATGCGCTATAACGTTATACTATATAACGTAATACGATATATGGATATGCCATATAACGTTAAACTATATAACGTAATGCGTTATAAGGATATGACATATAACGTTATACTATATAACGTAATGCGTTATGACGTTATACTATATTACGTAATACGTTATAAGGATATGCAACATAACGTTATACTATATAACGTAATGCGTTATAACGTTACACTATATAACGTAATACGTTATATGGATATGCCACATAACGTTATACTATATGACGTAATGCGTTATAACGTTATACTATATAAAGTAATACGTTATAAGGATATGCTGTCACGTCCCGCGTTCCGCACGTGACGCCACGAACCAATAACTTATGAATAATTAAACACGACCAATAATAATAAATTAACTAATAACTAACCAATCAAAATAAAAAGAATTATACGACAGACAATCAAAATGAAATAAATGAATCAATAAGAAGAAACACTACAACCAATCAGCAATGACATATAAAATACAAATAAAATGAAATAATTAAATGAACCAATAAATAAAACAAGCCGCGATTCAAATGTATGAGATTTCTCTGCGAAAGCACATGTATATACACACACGTGTATGCATATCTGTGTGTGTGACCTACTTCGTGAATCTAAATAATTGGTAATCTAATAAAATATAAAAGAAATAAAGTATACTACACTACATCAGCATTCTAATAAAAGTGAAAATTGTATACAAGATTACTCTGTGACACACACATATATAGATATACACATGCGTACGCGTATCTTTGGGAAAAATTCATAATATATATATATATATATATATATATATATATATATATATATATATATATATATATATGTATACGTTATTAAACCATTAAAACGCAAAGAAATAAATATATAGATTTACATTTCTACGAACCTAGAGAATTATATACGTAATCCACATTTCGGAATATTCAACCAATTAACGATCCGAGAAACAATGAGAATAACAATACGCGCACATATACATATGCATATATATATTTTACATAATGGAAAATTACATTGTGAAATGTATATATATATATACACATATTATTATATCGAACAACTACTCATCTAATATACAAAACCACCTTGTAAAAATTACATTACTGAACATTCAACTAAACCAACTGAAGATTTAGTATAATAATATATAATAATATAATAATATATATATATACATAGATATGTGAAATAGCGTTGTATATAACCGGAAACAATACAAATGTCACACGACTTCTTCAACAACTTCGACTCTTCGTTCCTGCCGACAACACCTCACACGATGACTGCGTCTTCTAGGGCCACTTACGGATTCTTTACAATTCTTCTTCTTCTTGCACTGAAATATCATATGCAGTGAATAAAACACGAAAGAAGCAGGATGAACTAAATAAAAGAAATCATAACAAGATACACACCGAGACAATCCGCATGGGAACCTCTGACAAAGTATCTATCATTAAATGCATAATAATCAAGATGCACAAACCTCATCTGGAAGTCGACACCACTCACAGCGTGCCAATGCAAGGGAGGAAAACGAATGAAATTGTATTTCGTGAAGACGTTTCACCACTTTCCATAGATCAGAAACTGGAGTTACACAACTAATAACCTAATAACAAGAAAGTAATATAAAATATACACGATTTAATATATAGCAAATATGGACATATAAATCTACAAGGAGCAAAATATATCTCATATTGTCAAATAAAACCAAATTGTCAAAAGATCATCAGGACACGACGCCAACGAAGGTGCCACTGTGCCTATTTGGATGGAAAACCGCCACTTCAGCATCATCCCTCGCACATATTCACACACGCACGTCGATCACGTCATCTCGTACCATTCACATATCTTCTTCCTCTTGCGCTAAAACAAATTCACAAGTTTAAGGAAACAAACAACATGCGAAACGAGATAGAATACTAAAAACACATACTCACACAGTTCGCACAGGCGCGGACGCTTTTGTGTCCATCACTCAACATAACCTGTAATCATCAAAATCCACGTTCTCTCATGGAAACTCTAAAAACCTGCAGCATTGCGATTCCCACCGGAACGAACTGTCACGTGACTGTCATCCCATTGGGGATGTCATTATGCAAAGCGTAGCGACACAATTCAAATCGGAGTAATTGTTAGCGGGTCAATTGAATAAAGGAATAGAAGAGAGTAATTGTTAGCGTTCGGGAGAATTTAGCGAAAAATAAAGAAGAGTCAGATTAATTGTTAGCGTTAGCGTTAGCGATTAATTGTTAGTGGTTCAGTTAGAACAATCAGAGTTATTGTGAAAAGAGAGTAACTGCCATTAGTTGGTTCAGTTAGAATATAGTCAGAGAAATTGTTAGCGTTCGGGAGAATTTAACGAAATTAAAGAAGAGTAATTCAGTTAGAATAAAGAAATAGGATAGAGCAATTGTGATTAGTTGGTTCAGGAGAATTTAGCGAAAATAAGGAGAGTAATTGTTAGTCGTTCAATTGAATTTGAGTGAGTCTGATATCAGTTCGTTCAGTTGATTTAATTAGAATTTAAGTTAGGATTAGAGAATAATTGTTCGTTCCAGTTCGAGTTTAAGAATTACGAGATATAAATGTTATTAGTCAGTTCGAATTATAAAATAATTGTTATTAGTCAGTTAGAATTAAAACAATAGTTGGCTCAAGTTTTTGTGTTAGAATTTCGAATTGTTAAACACGTCCGGACACACTGTTGTTTACACTGTTCAAATTAAATAAAGATTAAAACGAAAAATTATAGAAGTGTCGATCTTTGTAAAACCGGAATCACCCCAGCGGCCTGCCCGTTCATCAGCGGAGACCAACGTCAGGTGAGTTAACTTTAATTATTATTAATAATTAATAATTAAAATAATAAATAATATCAATGATTAGTATAATTCGTCATTAATTCCGCCTGTAATAATTATTTATAATATAATTGTTTATTCCAAACAATCCTCTCCCGTGCTAGTATTCCTGCGCATAGCAGGTTAGCCGAAACGTGGAGATTGTTGACCAGTGGCCTAAACTCCGGTCAACGCTACATAATCTAACAAGAAATATCTAATTGAAACAGTCCTTAGACTGTTTCTGGTGGCAGCGACTACTACATTGTTTAAAATTTCAAAATTTGGATAGCGAAACGTAACAATGCCATATAACGTTATACTATATAACGTAATACGATATAAGGATATGCCACATAACGTTATACTATATAACATAATACGTTATAACGATATACTATATAACGTTATACCATATAACGTAATGCGTTATAACGTTATACTATAGAACGTAATACGATATATGGATATGCCATATAAAGTTATACTATATAACGTAATGCGTTATAACGTTATTCTATATAACGTAATACGTTATAACGATATACCATATAACGTTATACTATATAACGTTATGCGTTATAACGTTATACTATATAACGTTATGCGTTATAACGTTATACTATATAACGTAATGCGTTATAACCTCATACTATATAACGTAATACGTTATAAGGATATGCCACATAACGTTGTACTATATAACGTAATGCGTTATAAGGTTACACTATATAACGTAATACGTTATAAGGATATGCCACATAACGTTATACTATATAACGTAATACGTTATAAGGATATGCCATATAACGTTGTACTATATGACGTAATGCGTTATAGCGTTATACTATATAACGTAATACGTTAAAGGATATGCCACATAACGTTATACTATATAACTTAATGCGTTATAACGTTACACTATATAACGTAATACGTTATAAGGATATGCCACATAACGTTATACTATATAACGTAATACGTTATAAGAATATGCCATATAACGTTATACTATATAACTTAATGCGTTATAACGTTACACTATATAACGTAATACGTTATAAGGATATGCCACATAACGTTATACTATATAACGTAATACAATATAAGGATATGCCACATAACGTTATACTATATAACATAATACAATATAAGGATATGCCACATAACGTTATACTATATAACATAATACGATATAACGATATACTATATAACGTTATACCCTATAACGTAATGCGTTATAACGTTATACTATATAACGTAATACGTTAAAACATTATACTATATAACGTTATATTATATAACGTAATGCGTTATAACATTATGCTATACAACGTAATACGTTATAACTATATACCATATAACGTTATGCTATATAACGTAATACGTTATAACGATATACCATACAACGTTATACTATATAACGTAATGCGTTATAAGGATATGCCACATAACGTTATACTATATAACGTAATGCGTCATAACGTTATACTATATAACGTAATACGTTATAAGGCTATGCCACATAACGTTATACTATATAACTTTATGCGTTATAACGTTACACTATATAACGTAATACGTTATAAGGATATGCCACATAACTTTATACTATATAACGTAATACAATATAAGGATATGCCACATAACGTTATACTATATAACATAATACAATATAAGGATATGCCACATAACGTCATACTATATAACATAATGCGTTATAACGATATACTATATAACGTTATACCATATAACGTAATGCGTTATAACGTTATACTATATAACGTAATACGATATATCGATATGCCATATAACGTTATACTATATAACGTAATGCGTTATAACGTTATTCTATATAACGTAATACGTTTAAACGATATACCATATAACGATATATTATATAACTTAATGCGTTATAACGTTATACTATATAACGTAATGCGTTACAACCTTATACTATATAACGTAATACGTTATATGGATATGCCATAAAGCGTTACACTATATAACGTAATGCGTTATAACCTTATACTATATAACGTAATACGTTATAACATTATACTATGTAACGTAATACGTTATAAGGTTATGCCACATAACGTTATACTATATAACGTAATACGTTATAACATTATACTATATAACGTAATGCGTTATGACGTTATACTATATAACGTAATACGTTATAAGGATATGCCACATAACGTCATACTATATAACGTAATACAATATAAGGATATGCCACATAACGTTATACTATATAACATAATACGTTATAACGATATACTATATAACGTTATACCAAATAACGTAATGCGTTATAACGTTATACTATATAACGTAATACGATATATCGATATGCCACATAACGTTATACTATATAAATTAATGCGTTATAACGTTACACTATATAACGTAATACGTTATAAGGATATGCCACATAACGTTATACTATATAACGTAATACAATATAAGGATATGCCACATAACGTTATACTATATAACATAATACGTTATAACGATATACTATATAACGTTATACCATACAACGTAATGCGTTATAACGTTATACTATATAACGTAATACGATATATCGATATGCCATATAACGTCATACTATATAACGTAATGCGATATAACGTTATTCTATATAACGTAATACGTTATAACGATATACCATATAACGTTATACTATATAACTTAATGCGTTATAACGTTATACTATATAACGTAATGCGTTACAACCTTATACTATATAACGTAATACGTTATATGGATATGCCATATAGCGTTACACTATATAACGTAATGCGTTATAATCTTATACTATATAACGTAATACGTTATAACATTATACTATGTAACGTAATACGTTATAAGGTTATGCCACATAACGTTATACTATATAACGTAATACGTTATAACATTATACTATATAACGTAATACGTTATAAGCATATGACATATAACGTTATACTATATAACGTAATACGTTATAAGGATATGCCACATAACGTCATACTATATAACGTAATACAATATAAGGATATGCCACATAACGTTATACTATATAACATAATACGTTATAACGATATACTATATAACGTTATACCAAATAACGTAATGCGTTATAACGTTATACTATATAACGTAATACGATATATCGATATGCCATATAACGTTATACTATATAACGTAATGCGATATAACGTTATTCTATATAACGTAATACGTTATAACGATATACTATATAACGTTATACCATACAACGTAATGCGTTATAACGTTATACTATATAACGTAATACGATATATCGATATGCCATGTAACGTTATACTATATAACGTAATGCGATATAACGTTATTCTATATAACGTAATACGTTATAACGATATACTATATAACGTTATACCATATAACGTAATGCGCTATAACGTTATACTATATAACGTAATACGATATATGGATATGCCATATAACGTTAAACTATATAACGTAATGCGTTATAAGGATATGACATATAACGTTATACTATATAACGTAATGCGTTATGACGTTATACTATATTACGTAATACGTTATAAGGATATGCAACATAACGTTATACTATATAACGTAATGCGTTATAACGTTACACTATATAACGTAATACGTTATATGGATATGCCACATAACGTTATACTATATGACGTAATGCGTTATAACGTTATACTATATAACGTAATACGTTATAAGGATATGCTGTCACGTCCCGCGTTCCGCACGTGACGCCACGAACCAATAACTTATGAATAATTAAACACGACCAATAATAATAAATTAACTAATAACTAACCAATCAAAATAAAAAGAATTATACGACAGACAATCAAAATGAAATAAATGAATCAATAGGAAGAAACACTACAACCAATCAGCAATGACATATAAAATACAAATAAAATGAAATAATTAAATGAACCAATAAATAAAACAAGCCGCGATTCAAATGTATGAGATTTCTCTGCGAAAACACATGTATATACACACACGTGTATGCATATCTGTGTGTGTGACCTACTTCGTGAATCTAAATAATTGGTAATCTAATAAAATATAAAAGAAATAAAGTATACTACACTACATCAGCATTCTAATAAAAGTGAAAATTGTATACAAGATTACTCTGTGACACACACATATATAGATATACACATGCGTACGCGTATCTTTGGGAAAAATTCATAATATATATATATATATATATATATATATATATATATATATATATGTATACGTTATTAAACCATTAAAACGCAAAGAAATAAATATATAGATTTACATTTCTACGAACCTAGAGAATTATATACGAAATCCACATTTCGGAATATTCAACCAATTAACGATCCGAGAAACAATGAGAATAACAATACGCGCACATATACATATGCATATATATATTTTACATAATGGAAAATTACATTGTGAAATGTATATATATATATACACATATTATTATATCGAACAACTACTCATCTAATATACAAAACCACCTTGTAAAAATTACATTACTGAACATTCAACTAAACCAACTGAAGATTTAGTATAATAATATATAATAATATAATAATATATATATATACATAGATATGTGAAATAGCGTTGTATATAACCGGAAACAATACAAATGTCACACGACTTCTTCAACAACTTCGACTCTTCGTTCCTGCCGACAACACCTCACACGATGACTGCGTCTTCTAGGGCCACTTACGGATTCTTTACAATTCTTCTTCTTCTTGCACTGAAATATCATATGCAGTGAATAAAACACGAAAGAAGCAGGATGAACTAAATAAAAGAAATCATAACAAGATACACACCGAGACAATCCGCATGGGAACCTCTGACAAAGTATCTATCATTAAATGCATAATAATCAAGATGCACAAACCTCATCTGGAAGTCGACACCACTCACAGCGTGCCAATGCAAGGGAGGAAAACGAATGAAATTGTATTTCGTGAAGACGTTTCACCACTTTCCATAGATCAGAAACTGGAGTTACACAACTAATAACCTAATAACAAGAAAGTAATATAAAATATACACGATTTAATATATAGCAAATATGGACATATAAATCTACAAGGAGCAAAATATATCTCATATTGTCAAATAAAACCAAATTGTCAAAAGATCATCAGGACACGACGCCAACGAAGGTGCCACTGTGCCTATTTGGATGGAAAACCGCCACTTCAGCATCATCCCTCGCACATATTCACACACGCACGTCGATCACGTCATCTCGTACCATTCACATATCTTCTTCCTCTTGCGCTAAAACAAATTCACAAGTTTAAGGAAACAAACAACATGCGAAACGAGATAGAATACTAAAAACACATACTCACACAGTTCGCACAGGCGCGGACGCTTTTGTGTCCATCACTCAACATAACCTGTAATCATCAAAATCCACGTTCTCTCATGGAAACTCTAAAAACCTGCAGCATTGCGATTCCCACCGGAACGAACTGTCACGTGACTGTCATCCCATTGGGGATGTCATTATGCAAAGCGTAGCGACACAATTCAAATCGGAGTAATTGTTAGCGGGTCAATTGAATAAAGGAATAGAAGAGAGTAATTGTTAGCGTTCGGGAGAATTTAGCGAAAAATAAAGAAGAGTCAGATTAATTGTTAGCGTTAGCGTTAGCGATTAATTGTTAGTGGTTCAGTTAGAACAATCTGAGTAATTGTGAAAAGAGAGTAACTGCCATTAGTTGGTTCAGTTAGAATATAGTCAGAGAAATTGTTAGCGTTCGGGAGAATTTAACGAAATTAAAGAAGAGTAATTCAGTTAGAATAAAGAAATAGGATAGAGCAATTGTGATTAGTTGGTTCAGGAGAATTTAGCGAAAATAAGGAGAGTAATTGTTAGTCGTTCAATTGAATTTGAGTGAGTCTGATATCAGTTCGTTCAGTTGATTTAATTAGAATTTAAGTTAGGATTAGAGAATAATTGTTCGTTCCAGTTCGAGTTTAAGAATTACGAGATATAAATGTTATTAGTCAGTTCGAATTATAAAATAATTGTTATTAGTCAGTTAGAATTAAAACAATAGTTGGCTCAAGTTTTTGTGTTAGAATTTCGAATTGTTAAACACGTCCGGACACACTGTTGTTTACACTGTTCAAATTAAATAAAGATTAAAACGAAAAATTATAGAAGTGTCGATCTTTGTAAAACCGGAATCACCCCAGCGGCCTGCCCGTTCATCAGCGGAGACCAACGTCAGGTGAGTTAACTTTAATTATTATTAATAATTAATAATTAAAATAATAAATAATATCAATGATTAGTATAATTCGTCATTAATTCCGCCTGTAATAATTATTTATAATATAATTGTTTATTCCAAACAATCCTCTCCCGTGCTAGTATTCCTGCGCATAGCAGGTTAGCCGAAACGTGGAGATTGTTGACCAGTGGCCTAAACTCCGGTCAACGCTACATAATCTAACAAGAAATATCTAATTGAAACAGTCCTTAGACTGTTTCTGGTGGCAGCGACTACTACATTGTTTAAAATTTCAAAATTTGGATAGCGAAACGTAACAATGCCATATAACGTTATACTATATAACGTAATACGATATAAGGATATGCCACATAACGTTATACTATATAACATAATACGTTATAACGATATACTATATAACGTTATACCATATAACGTAATGCGTTATAACGTTATACTATAGAACGTAATACGATATATGGATATGCCATATAAAGTTATACTATATAACGTAATGCGTTATAACGTTATTCTATATAACGTAATACGTTATAACGATATACCATATAACGTTATACTATATAACGTTATGCGTTATAACGTTATACTATATAACGTAATGCGTTATAACCTCATACTATATAACGTAATACGTTATAAGGATATGCCACATAACGTTGTACTATATAACGTAATGCGTTATAAGGTTACACTATATAACGTAATACGTTATAAGGATATGCCACATAACGTTATACTATATAACGTAATACGTTATAAGGATATGCCATATAACGTTGTACTATATGACGTAATGCGTTATAGCGTTATACTATATAACGTAATACGTTAAAGGATATGCCACATAACGTTATACTATATAACTTAATGCGTTATAACGTTACACTATATAACGTAATACGTTATAAGGATATGCCACATAACGTTATACTATATAACGTAATACGTTATAAGAATATGCCATATAACGTTATACTATATAACTTAATGCGTTATAACGTTACACTATATAACGTAATACGTTATAAGGATATGCCACATAACGTTATACTATATAACGTAATACAATATAAGGATATGCCACATAACGTTATACTATATAACATAATACAATATAAGGATATGCCACATAACGTTATACTATATAACATAATACGATATAACGATATACTATATAACGTTATACCCTATAACGTAATGCGTTATAACGTTATACTATATAACGTAATACGTTAAAACATTATACTATATAACGTTATATTATATAACGTAATGCGTTATAACATTATGCTATACAACGTAATACGTTATAACTATATACCATATAACGTTATGCTATATAACGTAATACGTTATAACGATATACCATACAACGTTATACTATATAACGTAATGCGTTATAAGGATATGCCACATAACGTTATACTATATAACGTAATGCGTCATAACGTTATACTATATAACGTAATACGTTATAACGATATGCCATATAACGTTGTACTATATGACGTAATGCGTTATAACGTTATACTATATAACGTAATACGTTATAAGGATATGCCACATAACGTTATACTATATAACGTAATACAATTAAAGGATATGCCACATAACGTCATACTATATAACGTAATACAATATAAGGATATGCCACATAACGTTATACTATATAACATAATACGTTATAACGATATACCATATAACGTTATACTATATAACTTAATGCGTTATAACGTTATACTATATAACGTTATACCATATAACGTAATGCGTTACAACCTTATACTATATAACGTAATACGTTATATGGATATGCCATAAAGCGTTACACTATATAACGTAATGCGTTATAACCTTATACTATATAACGTAATACGTTATATGGATATGCCATATAACGTTATACTATATAACGTAATGCGTTATAACCTTATACTATATAACGTAATACGTTAAAACATTATACTATATAACGTTATATTATATAACGTAATGCGTTATAACATTATGCTATACAACGTAATACGTTATAACTATATACCATATAACGTTATGCTATATAACGTAATACGTTATAACGATATACCATACAACGTTATACTATATAACGTAATGCGTTATAAGGATATGCCACATAACGTTATACTATATAACGTAATGCGTCATAACGTTATACTATATAACGTAATACGTTATAAGGATATGCCATATAACGTTGTACTATATGACGTAATGCGTTATAACGTTATACTATATAACGTAATACGTTATAAGGATATGCCACATAACGTTATACCATATAACTTAATGCGTTATAACGTTACACTATATAACGTAATACGTTATAAGGCTATGCCACATAACGTTATACTATATAACTTTATGCGTTATAACGTTACACTATATAACGTAATACGTTATAAGGATATGCCACATAACGTTATACTATATAACGTAATACAATATAAGGATATGCCACATAACGTTATACTATATAACATAATACAATATAAGGATATGCCACATAACGTCATACTATATAACATAATACGTTATAACGATATACTATATAACGTTATACCATATAACGTAATGCGTTACAACCTTATACTATATAACGTAATACGTTATATGGATATGCCATAAAGCGTTACACTATATAACGTAATGCGTTATAACCTTATACTATATAACGTAATACGTTATAACATTATACTACGTAACGTAATACGTTATAAGGTTATGCCACATAACGTTATACTATATAACGTAATACGTTATAACATTATACTATATAACGTAATACGTTATAACATTATACTATATAGCGTTATATTATATAACGTAATGCGTTATAACGTTACACTATATAACGTAATACGTTATAAGGATATGCCACATAACGTTATACTATATAACGTAATGCGTTATAACGTTACACTATATAACGTAATACGTTATAAGGATATGACATATAACGTTGTACTGTATAACGTAATGCGTTAGAACGATATACTATACAACGTTATACTATATAACATAATGCGTTATGACGTTATACTATATAACGTAATACGTTATAAGGATATGCACATAACGTTATACTATATAACGTAATGCGTTATAACGATATACTATATAACGATATAATATATAACGTAATGCGTTATAACGTTATACTATATAACGTAATACGTTATGAGGATATGCCACATAACGTTATACTATATAAATTAATGCGTTATAACGTTACACTATATAACGTAATACGTTATAAGGATATGCCACATAACGTTATACTATATAACATAATACAATATAAGGATATGCCACATAACGTTATACTATATAACATAATACGATATAACGATATACTATATAACGTTATACCCTATAACGTAATGCGTTATAACGTTATACTATATAACGTAATACGATATATCGATATGCCATATAACGTTATACTATATAACGTAATGCGTTATAACGTTATTCTATATAACGTAATACGTTTTAACGATATACCATATAACGTTATACCATATAACTTAATGCGTTATAACGTTATACTATATAACGTAATGCGTTACAACCTTATACTATATAACGTAATACGTTATATGGATATGCCATATAGCGTTACACTATATAACCTAATGCGTTATAACATTATACTATATAACGTAATACGTTATAACATTATACTATGTAACGTAATACGTTATAAGGTTATGCCACATAACGTTATACTATATAACGTAATACGTTATAACATTATACTATATAACGTAATACGTTATAACATTATACTATA
The DNA here is from genome assembly GCF_024516045.1 of Bombus affinis. Lineage (NCBI taxonomy): Eukaryota > Metazoa > Arthropoda > Insecta > Hymenoptera > Apidae > Bombus > Bombus affinis. The sequence continues at coordinate 145,610 of NW_026108847.1, forward strand.
TAGCGTTATATTATATAACGTAATGCGTTATAACGTTACACTATATAACGTAATACGTTATAAGGATATGCCACATAACGTTATACTATATAACGTAATGCGTTATAACGTTACACTATATAACGTAATACGTTATAAGGATATGACATATAACGTTGTACTGTATAACGTAATGCGTTAGAACGATATACTATACAACGTTATACTATATAACATAATGCGTTATGACGTTATACTATATAACGTAATACGTTATAAGGATATGCACATAACGTTATACTATATAACGTAATGCGTTATAACGATATACTATATAACGATATAATATATAACGTAATGCGTTATAACGTTATACTATATAACGTAATACGTTATGAGGATATGCCACATAACGTTATACTATATAAATTAATGCGTTATAACGTTACACTATATAACGTAATACGTTATAAGGATATGCCACATAACGTTATACTATATAACGTAATACAATATAAGGATATGCCACATAACGTTATACTATATAACACAATACGTTATAACGATATACTATATAACGTTATACCATACAACGTAATGCGTTATAACGTTATACTATATAACGTAATACGATATATCGATATGCCATATAACGTCATACTATATAACGTAATGCGATATAACGTTATTCTATATAACGTAATACGTTATAACGATATACCATATAACGTTATACTATATAACTTAATGCGTTATAACGTTATACTATATAACGTAATGCGTTACAACCTTATACTATATAACGTAATACGTTATATGGATATGCCATATAGCGTTACACTATATAACGTAATGCGTTATAACCTTATACTATATAACGTAATACGTTATAACATTATACTATGTAACGTAATACGTTATAAGGTTATGCCACATATCGTTATACTATATAACGTAATACGTTATAACATTATACTATATAACGTAATACGTTATAAGCATATGACATATAACGTTATACTATATAACGTAATACGTTATAAGGATATGCCACATAACGTCATACTATATAACGTAATACAATATAAGGATATGCCACATAACGTTATACTATATAACATAATACGTTATAACGATATACTATATAACGTTATACCAAATAACGTAATGCGTTATAACGTTATACTGTATAACGTAATACGATATATCGATATGCCATATAACGTTATACTATATAACGTAATGCGATATAACGTTATTCTATATAACGTAATACGTTATAACGATATACTATATAACGTTATACCATACAACGTAATGCGTTATAACGTTATACTATATAACGTAATACGATATATCGATATGCCATGTAACGTTATACTATATAACGTAATGCGATATAACGTTATTCTATATAACGTAATACGTTATAACGATATACTATATAACGTTATACCATATAACGTAATGCGCTATAACGTTATACTATATAACGTAATACGATATATGGATATGCCATATAACGTTAAACTATATAACGTAATGCGTTATAAGGATATGACATATAACGTTATACTATATAACGTAATGCGTTATGACGTTATACTATATTACGTAATACGTTATAAGGATATGCAACATAACGTTATACTATATAACGTAATGCGTTATAACGTTACACTATATAACGTAATACGTTATATGGATATGCCACATAACGTTATACTATATGACGTAATGCGTTATAACCTTATACTACATAACGTAATACGTTATATGGATATGCCATATAACGTTATACTATATAACGTAATGCGTTATAACCTTATACTATATAACGTAATACGTTAAAACATTATACTATATAACGTTATATTATATAACGTAATGCGTTATAACATTATGCTATACAACGTAATACGTTATAACTATATACCATATAACGTTATGCTATATAACGTAATACGTTATAACGATATACCATACAACGTTATACTATATAACGTAATGCGTTATAAGGATATGCCACATAACGTTATACTATATAACGTAATGCGTCATAACGTTATACTATATAACGTAATACGTTATAAGGATATGCCATATAACGTTGTACTATATGACGTAATGCGTTATAACGTTATACTATATAACGTAATACGTTATAAGGATATGCCACATAACGTTATACCATATAACTTAATGCGTTATAACGTTACACTATATAACGTAATACGTTATAAGGCTATGCCACATAACGTTATACTATATAACTTTATGCGTTATAACGTTACACTATATAACGTAATACGTTATAAGGATATGCCACATAACGTTATACTATATAACGTAATACAATATAAGGATATGCCACATAACGTTATACTATATAACATAATACAATATAAGGATATGCCACATAACGTCATACTATATAACATAATACGTTATAACGATATACTATATAACGTTATACCATATAACGTAATGCGTTACAACCTTATACTATATAACGTAATACGTTATATGGATATGCCATAAAGCGTTACACTATATAACGTAATGCGTTATAACCTTATACTATATAACGTAATACGTTATAACATTATACTACGTAACGTAATACGTTATAAGGTTATGCCACATAACGTTATACTATATAACGTAATACGTTATAACATTATACTATATAACGTAATACGTTATAACATTATACTATATAGCGTTATATTATATAACGTAATGCGTTATAACGTTACACTATATAACGTAATACGTTATAAGGATATGCCACATAACGTTATACTATATAACGTAATGCGTTATAACGTTACACTATATAACGTAATACGTTATAAGGATATGACATATAACGTTGTACTGTATAACGTAATGCGTTAGAACGATATACTGTACAACGTTATACTATATAACATAATGCGTTATGACGTTATACTATATAACGTAATACGTTATAAGGATATGCACATAACGTTATACTATATAACGTAATGCGTTATAACGATATACTATATAACGATATAATATATAACGTAATGCGTTATAACGTTATACTATATAACGTAATACGTTATGAGGATATGCCACATAACGTTATACTATATAAATTAATGCGTTATAACGTTACACTATATAACGTAATACGTTATAAGGATATGCCACATAACGTTATACTATATAACATAATACAATATAAGGATATGCCACATAACGTTATACTATATAACATAATACGATATAACGATATACTATATAACGTTATACCCTATAACGTAATGCGTTATAACGTTATACTATATAACGTAATACGATATATCGATATGCCATATAACGTTATACTATATAACGTAATGCGTTATAACGTTATTCTATATAACGTAATACGTTTTAACGATATACCATATAACGTTATACCATATAACTTAATGCGTTATAACGTTATACTATATAACGTAATGCGTTACAACCTTATACTATATAACGTAATACGTTATATGGATATGCCATATAGCGTTACACTATATAACCTAATGCGTTATAACATTATACTATATAACGTAATACGTTATAACATTATACTATGTAACGTAATACGTTATAAGGTTATGCCACATAACGTTATACTATATAACGTAATACGTTATAACATTATACTATATAACGTAATACGTTATAACATTATACTATATAACGTTATATTATATAACGTAATGCGTTATAACGTTACACTATATAACGTAATACGTTATAAGGATATGCCACATAACGTTATACTATATAACGTAATGCGTTATAACGTTAGACTATATAACGTAATACGTTATAAGGATATGACATATAACGTTGTACTGTATAACGTAATGCGTTAGAACGATATACTATATAACGTTATACTATATAACATAATGCGTTATGACGTTATACTATATAACGTAATACGTTATAAGGATATGCACATAACGTTATACTATATAACGTAATACGTTATAAGGATATGCACATAACGTTATACTATATAACGTAATGCGTTATAACGATATACTATATAACGATATAATATATAACGTAATGCGTTATAACGTTATACTATATAACGTAATACGTTATGAGGATATGCCACATAACGTTATACTATATAAATTAATGCGTTATAACGTTACACTATATAACGTAATACGTTATAAGGATATGCCACATAACGTTATACTATATAACGTAATACAATATAAGGATATGCCACATAACGTTATACTATATAACATAATACGTTATAACGATATACTAGATAACGTTATACCATACAACGTAATGCGTTATAACGTTATACTATATAACGTAATACGATATATCGATATGCCATATAACGTTATACTATATAACGTAATGCGATATAACGTTATTCTATATAACGTAATACGTTATAACGATATACCATATAACGTTATACTATATAACTTAATGCGTTATAACGTTATACTATATAACGTAATACGATATATCGATATGCCATATAACGTTATACTATATAACGTAATGCGTTATAACGTTATTCTATATAACGTAATACGTTTTAACGATATACCATATAACGTTATACTATATAACTTAATGCGTTATAACGTTATACTATATAACGTAATGCGTTACAACCTTATACTATATAACGTAATACGTTATATGGATATGCCACATAACGTTATACTATATAACTTAATGCGTTATAACGTTACACTATATAACGTAATACGTTATAAGGATATGCCACATAACGTTATACCATATAACGTTATACTATATAACGTAATGCGATATAACGTTATACTATATAACGTAATACGTTATAAGCATATGACATATAACGTTATACTATATAACGTAATGCGTTATAACGTTATACTATATAACGTAATACGTTATAAGGATATGCCACATAACGTTATACTATATAACTTAATGCGTTACAACCTTATACTATATAACGTAATACGTTATATGGATATGCCACATAACGTTATACTATATAACTTAATGCGTTATAACGTTACACTATATAACGTAATACGTTATAAGGATATGCCACATAACGTTATACCATATAACGTTATACTATATAACGTAATGCGATATAACGTTATACTATATAACGTAATACGTTATAAGCATATGACATATAACGTTATACTATATAACGTAATGCGTTATGACGTTATACTATATAACGTAATACGTTATAAGGATATGCCACATGACGTTATACTATATAACGTAATGCGTTATAACGTTACACTATATAACGTAATACGTTATAAGGATATGCCACATAACGTTATGCTATATAACGTAATGCGTTATAACTTTACACTATGTAACGTAATACGTTAGAAGGATATGACATATAACGTTATACTATATAACGTAATGCGTTAGAACGATATACTATATAGCGTTATACTATATAACATAATGCGTTATAACGTTATACTATATAACGTAATACGTTATAAGGATATGACATATAACGTTATACTATATAACGTAATGCGTTATGACGTTATACTATATAACGTAATACGTTATAAGGATATGCACATAAGGTTATACAATATAACGTAATACGTTAAAATGATATGCACATCACGTTATACTATATAAAGTAATGCGTTATAACGTTACACTATATAACGTAATACGTTATAAGGATATGCCACATAACGTTATACTATATAACGTAATACGTTATAAGGATATGCCACATAACGTTATACTATATAACATAATACGTCATAACGATATACTATATAACGTAATACGTTATAAGGATATGCCACATAACGTTATACTATATAACGTTATACTATATAACGTAATGCGTTATAACGATATACTATATAACGTTATACTATATAACATAATGCGTTATAACGTTATACTATATAACGTAATACGTTATAAGGATATGACATATAACGTTATACTATATAACGTAATGCGTTACGACGTTATACTATATAACGTAATACGTTATAAGGATATGCCACATAACGTCATACTATATAACGTAATGCGTTATAACGTTACACTATATAACGTAATACGTTATGAGGTTATGCCACATAAGGTTATACTATATAACGTAATGCGTTATAACCTTATACTACATAACGTAATACGTTATATGGATATGCCATATAACGTTATACTATATAAGGTAATGCGTTATAACCTTATACTATATAACGTAATACGTTAAAACATTATACTATATAACGTTATATTATATAACGTAATGCGTTATAACATTATGCTATACAACGTAATACGTTATAACTATATACCATATAACGTTATGCTATATAACGTAATACGTTATAACGATATACCATACAACGTTATACTATATAACGCAATGCGTTATAAGGATATGCCACATAACGTTATACTATATAACGTAATGCGTCATAACGTTATACTATATAACGTAATACGTTATAAGGATATGCCATATAACGTTGTACTATATGACGTAATGCGTTATAACGTTATACTATATAACGTAATACGTTATAAGGATATGCCACATAACGTTATACTATATAACTTAATGCGTTATAACGTTACACTATATAACGTAATACGTTATAAGGCTATGCCACATAACGTTATACTATATAACTTTACGCGTTATAACGTTACACTATATAACGTAATACGTTATAAGGATATGCCACATAACGTTATACTATATAACGTAATACAATATAAGGATATGCCACATAACGTTATACTATATAACATAATACAATATAAGGATATGCCACATAACGTTATACTATATAACATAATACGTTATAACGATATACTATATAACGTTATACCATATAACGTAATGCGTTAGAACGTTATACTATAGAACGTAATACGATATATGGATATGCCATATAACGTTATACTATATAACGTAATGCGTTATAACGTTATTCTATATAACGTAATACGTTAAAACGATATACCATCGAACGTTATACTATATAACGTTATGCGTTATAACGTTATACTATATAACGTAATGCGTTATAACCTTATACTATATAACGTAATGCGTTATAAGGATATGCCACATAACGTTATACTATATAATGTAATGCGTTATAACGTTATACTATATAACGTAATCTGTTATAACAATATACCATATAACGTTATACTATATAACGTAATGCGTTATAACGTTATACTATATAACGTAATACGATATATCGATATGCCATATAACGTTATACTATATAACGTAATGCGTTATAACGTTATACTATATAACGTAATACGTTATAAGGATATGACATATAACGCTATACTATATAACGTAATGCGTTATAACGTTATGATATATAACGTAATACGTTATATGGATATGGCATATAACGTTATACTATATAACGTAATGCGATATAACGTTATACTATATAACGTAATACGTTATAAGGATATGACATATAACGCTATACTATATAACGTAATGCGTCATAACGTTATACTATATCACGTAATGCGTTATAACGATATACTATATAACGTTATACTATATAACATAATGCGTTATGACGTTATACTATATAACGTAATACGTTATAAGGATATGACACATAACGTTATACTATATAACCTAATGCGTTATAACGTTATACTATATAACGTAATACGTTATAACGATATACCATATAACGTTATACTATATAACGTAATGCGTTATAACGTTATACTATATATCGTAATGCGTTATAAGGATATGCCACATAACGTTATACTATATAACGTAATGCGTTATGACGTTATACTATATAACGTAATACGTTATAAGGGTATGCCACATAACGTTATACTATATAACGTAATGCGTTATAACGTTACACTATATAACGTAATACGTTATAAGGATATGCCACATAACGTTATACTATATAACGTAATGCGATATAACGTTACACTATATAACGTAATACGTTATAAGGATATGACATATAACGTTATACTATATAACGTAATGCGTTAGAACGATATACTATATAACGTTAAACTATATAACATAATGCGTTGTGACGTTATACTATATAACGTAATACGTTATAAGGATATGCACATAACGTTATACTATATAACGTAATGCGTTATAACGATATACTATATAACGATATAATATATAACGTAATGCGTTATAACGTTATACTATATAACGTAATACGTTATAAGGATATGCCACATAACGTTATACTATATAACTTAATGCGTTATAACGTTACACTATATAACGTAATACGTTATAAGGATATGCCACATAACGTTATACTATATAACGTAATACAATATAAGGATATGCCACATAACGTTATACTATATAACATAATACGTTATAACGATATACTATATAACGTTATACCATATAACGTAATGCGTTATAACGTTATACTATATAACGTAATACGATATATCGATATGCCATATAACGTTATACTATATAACGTAATGCGTTATAACGTTATTCTATATAACGTAATACGTTATAACGATATACCATATAACGATATACTATATAACTTAATGCGTTATAACGTTATACTATATAACGTAATGCGTTACAACCTCATACTATATAACGTAATACGTTATATGGATATGCCATATAGCGTTACACTATATAACGTAATGCGTTATAACCTTATACTATATAACGTAATACGTTATAACATTATACTATGTAACGTAATACGTTATAAGGTTATGCCACATAACGTTATACTATATAACGTAATACGTTATAACATTATACTATATAACGTTATATTATATAACGTAATGCGTTATAACATTATGCTATATAACGTAATACGTTATAACTATATACCATATAACGATATGCTATATAACGTAATACGTTATAAAGATATACCATATAACGTTATACTATATAACGTAATGCGTTATAAGGATATGCCACATAACGTTATACTATATAACGTAATGCGTCATAACGTTATACTATATAACGTAATATGTTATAACGTTATACTATATAACGTAATGCGTTATAACGTTACACTATATAGCGTAATACGTTATGAGGATATGCCACATAACGTTATGCTATATAACGTAATGCGTTATAACGTTACACTATATAACGTAATACGTTATAAGGATATGCACATAACGTTATACAATATAACGTAATACGTTATAATGATATGCACATAACGTTATGCTATATAACGTAATGCGTTATAACGTTACACTATATGACGTAATACGTTATGAGGATATGCCACATAACGTTATGCTATATAACGTAATGCGTTATAACGTTACACTATATATCGTAATACGTTATAAGGATATGCACGTAACGTTATACAATATAACGTAATACGTTATAATGATATGCACATAACGTTATACTATATAACGTAATGCGTTATAACGTTACACTATATGACGTAATACGTTATGAGGATATGGCACATAACTTTATACTATATGACGTAATGCGTTATAACGTTATACTATATAACGTAATACGTCATAAGGATATGCCACATAACGTTATACAAAAAAACTTAATGCGTTATAACGTTACACTATATAACGTAATACGTTATAAGGATATGCCACATAACGTTATACTATATAACGTAATACGTTATAAGGATATGCACATAACGTTATACTATATAACGTAATACAATATAAGGATATGCCACATAACGTTATACGATATAACATAATACGTGATAACGATATACTATATAACGTTATTCCATATAACGTAATGCGTTATAACGTTATACTATATAACGTAATACGATATATCGATATGCCATATAACGTTATACTATATAACGTAATGCGTTATAACGTTATACTCTATAACGTAATACGTCATAAGGTTATGCCACATAACGTTATACTATAAAACGTAATGCGTTATAACGTTACACTATATAACGTAATACGTTATAAGGATATGCCACATAACGTTATACTATATAACGTAATACAATATAAGGATATGCCACATAACGTTATACTATATAACATAATACGTTATAACGATATACTATATAACGTTATTCCATATAACGTAATGCGTTATAACGTTATACTATATAACGTAATACGATATATCGATATGCCATATAACGTTATACTATATAACGTAATGCGTTATAACGTTATTCTATATAACGTAATACGTTATAACTATATACCATACAACGTTATACTATATAACTTAATGCGTTATAACGTTATACTATATAACGTTATACTATATAACATAATGAGTTATAACGTTATACTATATAACGTAATACGTTATAAGGATATGACATATAACGTTATACTATATAACGTAATGCGTTATGACGTTATACTATATAACGTAATACGTTATAAGGATATGCACATAACGTTATACAATATGACGTAATACGTTATAATGATATGCACATAACGTTATACTATATAACGTAATGCGTTATAACGTTACGCTATATAACGTAATACGTTATGAGGATATGGCTCATAACTTTATACTATATGACGTAATGCGTTATAACGTTATACTATATAACGTAATACGTTATAAGGACATGCCACATAACGTTATACTATATAACGTAATACGATATAAGGATATGCCACATAACGTTATACTATATAACATAATACGTTATAACGATATACTATATAACGTTATACCATATAACGTAATGAGTTATAACGTTATACCATATAACGTAATACGATATATTTATATGCCATATAACGTTATACTATACAACGTAATGCGTTATAAGGATATGACATATAACGTTATACTATATAACGTAATGCGTTAGAACGATATACTATATAACGTTATACTATATAACATAATGCGTTATGACCTTATACTATATAACGTAATACGTTATAAGGATATGCACATAACGTTATACTATATAACATAATGCGTTATAACGATATACTATATAACGATATAATATATAACGTAATGCGTTATAACGTTATACTATATAACGTAATACGTTATAACGATATACCATATAACGTTATACTATATAACGTAATACGTTATAACGATATACCATATAACGTTATACTATATAACTTAATGCATTATAAGGATATGCCACATAACGTTATACTATATAACGTAATGCGTCATAACGTTATACTATATAACGTAATGCGTCATAACGTTATACTATATAACGTAATGCGTTACAACGTTATACTATATAACGTAATACGTTATAACCTTATACTATATAACGTAATACGTTATAAGGATATGCCACATAACGTTATACTATATAATGTAATGCGTTATAACGTTATACTATATAACGTAATCTGTTATAACAATATACCATATAACGTTATACTATATAACGTAATGCGTTATAACGTTATACTATATAACGTAATACGTTATTAGGATATGCCACATAACGTTATACTATATAACGTTATACTATATAACGTAATGCGTTATAACGATATACCATATAACGTTATACTATATAACTTAATGCATTATAAGGATATGCCACATAACGTTATACTATATAACGTAATGCGTCATAACGTTATACTATATAACGTAATGCGTTACAACGTTATACTATATAACGTAATACGTTATAACCTTATACTATATAACGTAATACGTTATAACATTATACTATGTAACGTAATACGTTATACGGTTATGCCACATAACGTTATACTATATAACGTAATACGTTATAACATTATACTATATAACGTAATGCGTTATAACGTTATACTATATAACGTAATACGTTATAAGGATATGACATATAACGTTATACTATATAACGTAATACGTTATAGGGATATGCCATATAACGTTATACTATATGACGTAATGCGTTATAACGTTATACTATATAACGTAATACGATATATCGATATGCCATATAACGTTATACTATATAACGTAATGCGATATAACGTTATTCTATATAACGTAATACGTTATAACGATATACCATATAACGTTATACTATATAACTTAATGCGTTATAACGTTATACTATATAACGTAATGCGTTACAACCTTATACTATATAACGTAATACGTTATATGGATATGCCATATAGCGTTACACTATATAACGTAATGCGTTATAACCTTATACTATATAACGTAATACGTTATAACATTATACTATGTAACGTAATACGTTATAAGGTTATGCCACATAACGTTATACTATATAACGTAATACGTTATAACATTATACTATATAACGTAATACGTTATAACATTATACTATATAACGTAATACGTTATAACATTATACTATATAACGTTATATTATATAACGTAATGCGTTATAACATTATGCTATATAACGTAATACGTTATAACTATATACCATATAACGTTATGCTATATAACGTAATACGTTATAACGATTTACCATATAACGTTATACTATATAACGTAATGCGTTATAACGTTATACTATATAACGTAATACGTTATAACGTTATGCTATATAACGTAATACGATATAACTATATAGCATATAACGTTATGCTATATAACGTAATACGCTATAACGATATACCATATAACGTTATACTATATAACGTAATGCGATATAACGTTATACTATATAACGTAATACGTTATAAGCATATGACATATAACGTTATACTATATAACTTAATGCGTTATGACGTTATACTATATAACGTAATACGTTATAAGGATATGCCACATAACGTTATACTATATAACGTAATGCGTTATAACGTTACACTATATAACGTAATACGTTATAAGGATATGCCACATAACGTTATGCTATATAACGTAATGCGTTATATCGTTACACTATATAACGTAATACGTTATAAGGATATGCCACATAACGTTATGCTATATAACGTAATGCGTTATAACTTTACACTATATAACGTAATACGTTATAAGGATATGACATATAACGTTATACTATATAACGTAATGCGTTAGAACGATATACTATATAACGTTATACTATATAACTTAATGCGTTATGACGTTATACTATATAACGTAATACGTTATAAGGATATGCCACATAACGTTATACTATATAACGTAATGCGTTATAACGTTACACTATATAACGTAATACGTTATAAGGATATGCCACATAACGTTATGCTATATAACGTAATGCGTTATAACGTTACACTATATAACGTAATACGTTATAAGGATATGCCACATAACGTTATGCTATATAACGTAATGCGTTATAACTTTACACTATATAACGTAATACGTTATAAGGATATGACATATAACGTTATACTATATAACATAATACGTTATAACGATATACTATATAACGTTATACCATATAACGTAATGAGTTATAACGTTATACCATATAACGTAATACGATATATTTATATGCCATATAACGTTATACTATACAACGTAATGCGTTATAAGGATATGACATATAACGTTATACTATATAACGTAATGCGTTAGAACGATATACTATATAACGTTATACTATATAACATAATGCGTTATGACCTTATACTATATAACGTAATACGTTATAAGGATATGCACATAACGTTATACTATATAACATAATGCGTTATAACGATATACTATATAACGATATAATATATAACGTAATGCGTTATAACGTTATACTATATAACGTAATACGTTATAACGATATACCATATAACGTTATACTATATAACGTAATACGTTATAACGATATACCATATAACGTTATACTATATAACTTAATGCATTATAAGGATATGCCACATAACGTTATACTATATAACGTAATGCGTCATAACGTTATACTATATAACGTAATGCGTCATAACGTTATACTATATAACGTAATGCGTTACAACGTTATACTATATAACGTAATACGTTATAACCTTATACTATATAACGTAATACGTTATAAGGATATGCCACATAACGTTATACTATATAATGTAATGCGTTATAACGTTATACTATATAACGTAATCTGTTATAACAATATACCATATAACGTTATACTATATAACGTAATGCGTTATAACGTTATACTATATAACGTAATACGTTATTAGGATATGCCACATAACGTTATACTATATAACGTTATACTATATAACGTAATGCGTTATAACGATATACCATATAACGTTATACTATATAACTTAATGCATTATAAGGATATGCCACATAACGTTATACTATATAACGTAATGCGTCATAACGTTATACTATATAACGTAATGCGTTACAACGTTATACTATATAACGTAATACGTTATAACCTTATACTATATAACGTAATACGTTATAACATTATACTATGTAACGTAATACGTTATACGGTTATGCCACATAACGTTATACTATATAACGTAATACGTTATAACATTATACTATATAACGTAATGCGTTATAACGTTATACTATATAACGTAATACGTTATAAGGATATGACATATAACGTTATACTATATAACGTAATACGTTATAGGGATATGCCATATAACGTTATACTATATGACGTAATGCGTTATAACGTTATACTATATAACGTAATACGATATATCGATATGCCATATAACGTTATACTATATAACGTAATGCGATATAACGTTATTCTATATAACGTAATACGTTATAACGATATACCATATAACGTTATACTATATAACTTAATGCGTTATAACGTTATACTATATAACGTAATGCGTTACAACCTTATACTATATAACGTAATACGTTATATGGATATGCCATATAGCGTTACACTATATAACGTAATGCGTTATAACCTTATACTATATAACGTAATACGTTATAACATTATACTATGTAACGTAATACGTTATAAGGTTATGCCACATAACGTTATACTATATAACGTAATACGTTATAACATTATACTATATAACGTAATACGTAATAACATTATACTATATAACGTAATACGTTATAACATTATACTATATAACGTTATATTATATAACGTAATGCGTTATAACATTATGCTATATAACGTAATACGTTATAACTATATACCATATAACGTTATGCTATATAACGTAATACGTTATAACGATTTACCATATAACGTTATACTATATAACGTAATGCGTTATAACGTTATACTATATAACGTAATACGTTATAACGTTATGCTATATAACGTAATACGATATAACTATATAGCATATAACGTTATGCTATATAACGTAATACGCTATAACGATATACCATATAACGTTATACTATATAACGTAATGCGATATAACGTTATACTATATAACGTAATACGTTATAAGCATATGACATATAACGTTATACTATATAACTTAATGCGTTATGACGTTATACTATATAACGTAATACGTTATAAGGATATGCCACATAACGTTATACTATATAACGTAATGCGTTATAACGTTACACTATATAACGTAATACGTTATAAGGATATGCCACATAACGTTATGCTATATAACGTAATGCGTTATAACGTTACACTATATAACGTAATACGTTATAAGGATATGCCACATAACGTTATGCTATATAACGTAATGCGTTATAACTTTACACTATATAACGTAATACGTTATAAGGATATGACATATAACGTTATACTATATAACGTAATGCGTTAGAACGATATACTATATAACGTTATACTATATAACTTAATGCGTTATGACGTTATACTATATAACGTAATACGTTATAAGGATATGCCACATAACGTTATACTATATAACGTAATGCGTTATAACGTTACACTATATAACGTAATACGTTATAAGGATATTGCACATAACGTTATGCTATATAACGTAATGCGTTAGAACGATATACTATATAACGTTATACTATATAACATAATGCGTTATAACGTTATACTACATAACGTAATACGTTATAAGGATATGACATATAACGTTATACTATATAACGTAATGCGTTATGACGTTATACTATATAACGTAATACGTTATAAGGATATGCCACATAACGTCATACTATATAACGTAATGCGTTATAACGTTATACTATATAACGTAATACGTTATAACTATATACCATATAACGTTATGCTATATAACGTAATACGTTATAACGATATACCATACAACGTTATACTATATAACGTAATGCGTTATTAGGATATGCCGCATAACGTTATACTATATAACGTAATGCGTCATAACGTTATACTATATAACGTAATACGTTATAAGGATATGCCATATAACGTTGTACTATATGACGTAATGCGTTATAACCTTATACTACATAACGTAATACGTTACATGGATATGCCATATAACGTTATACTATATAACGTAATGCGTTATAACCTTATACTATACAACGTAATACGTTATAAGGATATGCCATATAACGTTGTACTATATGACGTAATGCGTTATAACGTTATACTATATAACGTAATACGTTATAAGGTTATGCCACAAAACGTTATACTATATAACGTAATACGTTATAACATTATACTATATAACGTAATACGTTATAACATTATACTATATAACGTAATACGTTATAACATTATACTATATAACGTTATATTATATAACGTAATGCGTTATAACATTATGCTATATAACGTAATACGTTATAACTATATACCATATAACGTTATGCTATATAACGTAATACGTTATAACGATTTACCATATAACGTTATACTGTATAACGTAATGCGTTATAAGGATATGCCACATAACGTTATACTATATAACGTAATGCGTCATAACGTTATACTATATAACGTAATGCGTTATAACGTTATAGTATATAACGTAATACGTTATAACGTTATGCTATATAACGTAATACGATATAACTATATAACATATAACGTTATGCTATATAACGTAATACGCTATAACGATATACCATATAACGTTATACTATATAACGTAATGCGTTATAACGTTACACTATATAACGTAATACGTTATAAGGATATGCCACATAACGCTATGCTATATAACGTAATGCGTTATAACGTTACACTATATAACGAAATACGTTATAAGGATATGACATATAACGTTATACTATATAACGTAATGCGTTAGAACGATATACTATATAACGTTATACTATATAACATAATGCGTTATAACGTTATACTATATAACGTAATACGTTATAAGGATATGACATATAACGTTATACTATATAACGTAATGCGTTATGACGTTATACTATATAACGTAATACGTTATAAGGATATGCACATAACGTTATACAATATAACGTAATACGTTATAATGATATGCACATCACGTTATACTATATAAAGTAATGCGTTATAACGTTACACTATATAACGTAATACGTTATGAGGATATGGCACATAACTTTATACTATATGACGTAATGCGTTATAACGTTATACTATATAACGTAATACGTTATAAGGATATGCCACATAACGTTACACTATATAATGTAATGCGTCATGACGTTATACTATATAACGTAATACGTTATAAGGTTATGCCACATAACGTTATACTATATAATATAATACGTTATAAGGATATGCCACATAACGTTATACTATATAACATAATACGTTATAACGATATACTATATAACGTAATACGTTATAAGGATATGCCACATAACGTTATACTATATAACGTTATACTATATAACGTACTGCGTTATAACGATATACTATATAACGTTATACTATATAACATAATGCGTTATAACTTTATACTATATAACGTAATACGTTATAAGGATATGACATATAACGTTATACTATATAACGTAATGCGTTATGACGTTATACTATATAACGTAATACGTTATAAGGATATGCCACATAACGTCATACTATATAACGTAATGCGTTATAACGTTATACTATATAACGTAATACGTTATGAGGTTATGCCACATAAGGTTATACTATATAACGTAATGCGTTATAACCTTATACTACATAACGTAATACGTTATATGGATACGCCATATAACGTTATACTATATAACGTAATGCGTTATAACCTTATACTATATAACGTAATACGTTAAAACATTATACTATATAACGTTATATTATATAACGTAATGCGTTATAACATTATGCTATACAACGTAATACGTTATAACTATATACCATATAACGTTATGCTATATAACGTAATACGTTATAACGATATACCATACAACGTTATACTATATAACGTAATGCGTTATAAGGATATGCCGCATAACGTTATACTATATAACGTAATGCGTCATAACGTTATACTATATAACGTAATACGTTATAAGGATATGCCACATAACGTTGTACTATATGACGTAATGCGTTATAACGTTATACTATATAACGTAATACGTTATAAGGATATGCCACATAACGTTATACTATATAACTTAATGCGTTATAACGTTACACTATATAACGTAATACGTTATAAGGCTATGCCACATAACGTTATACTATATAACTTTATGCGTTATAACGTTACACTATATAACGCAATACGTTATAAGGATATGCCACATAACGTTATACTATATAACGTAATACAATATAAGGATATGCCACATGACGTTATACTATATAACATAATACAATATAAGGATATGCCACATAACGTTATACTATATAACATAATACGTTATAACGATATACTATATAACGTTATACTATATAACGTAATGCGTTATAACGTTATTCTATATAACGTAATACGTTATAAGGATATGCCATATAACGTTGTACTATATGACGTAATGCGTTATAACGTTATACTATATAACGTAATACGTTGTAAGGATATGCCACATAACGTTATACTATATAACGTAATGCGTTATAACGTTACACTATATAACGTAATACGTTATAAGGATATGACATATAACGTTGTACTGTATAACGTAATGCGTTAGAACGATATACTATATAACGTTATACTATATAACATAATGCGTTATGACGTTATACTATATAACGTAATACGTTATAAGGATATGCACATAACGTTATACTATATAACGTAATACAATATAAGGATATGCCACATAACGTTATACTATATAACATAATACAATATAAGGATATGCCACATAACGTTATACTATATAACATAATACGTTATAACGATATACTATATAACGTTATACCATATAACGTAATGCGTTATAACGTTATACTATATAACGTAATACGTTATATCCATATGCCATATAACGTTATACCATATAACGTAATGCGTTATAACGTTATTCTATATAACGTAATACGTTTTAACGATATACCATATAACGTTATACTATATAACTTAATGCGTTATAACGTTATACTATATAACGTAATACGTTATGAGGATATGCCATATAACGTTATACTATATAACGTAATGCGATATAACGTTATTCTATATAACGTAATACGTTATAACGATATACCATATAACGTTATACTATATAACTTAATGCGTTATAACGTTATACTATATAGCGTATTGCGTTACAACCTTATACTATATAACGTAATACGTTGTATGGATATGCCATATAGCGTTACACTATATAACGTAATGCGTTATAACCTTATACTATATAACGTAATACGTTATAACATTATACTATGTAACGTAATACGTTATAAGGTTATGCCACATAACGTTATACTATATAACGTAATACGTTATAACATTATACTATATAACGTAATACGTTATAACATTATACTATATAACGTAATACGTTATAACATTATACTATATAACGTTATATTATATAACGTAATGCGTTATAACATTATGCTATATAACGTAATACGTTATAACTATATACCATATAACGTTATGCTATATAACGTAATACGTTATAACGATTTACCATATAACGTTATACTATATAACGTAATGCGTTATAAGGATATGCCACATAACGTTATACTATATAACGTAATGCGTCATAACGTTATACTATATAACGTAATGCGTTATAACGTTATACTATATAACGTAATACGTTATAACGTTATGCTATATAACGTAATACGATATAACTATATAACATATAACGTTATGCTATATAACGTAATACGCTATAACGATATACCATATAACGTTATACTATATAACGTAATGCGATATAACGTTATACTATATAACGTAATACGTTATAAGCATATGACATATAACGTTATACTATATAACTTTATGCGTTATAACGTTACACTATATAACGCAATACGTTATAAGGATATGCCACATAACGTTATACTATATAACGTAATACAATATAAGGATATGCCACATGACGTTATACTATATAACATAATACAATATAAGGATATGCCACATAACGTTATACTATATAACATAATACGTTATAACGATATACTATATAACGTTATACTATATAACGTAATGCGTTATAACGTTATTCTATATAACGTAATACGTTTTAACGATATACCATATAACGTTATACTATATAACTTAATGCGTTATAACGTTATACTATATAACGTAATGCGTTACAACCTTATACTATATAACGTAATACGTTATATGGATATGCCATATAGCGTTACACTATATAACGTAATGCGTTATAACCTTATACTATATAACGTAATACGTTATAACATTATACTACGTAACGTAATACGTTATAAGGTTATGCCACATAACGTTATACTATATAACGTAATACGTTATAACATTATACTATATAACGTAATACGTTATAACATTATACTATATAACGTTATATTATATAACGTAATGCGTTATAACGTTACACTATATAACGTAATACGTTATAAGGATATGCCACATAACGTTATACTATTTAACGTAATGCGTTATAACGTTACACTATATAACGTAATACGTTATAAGGATATGACATATAACGTTGTACTGTATAACGTAATGCGTTAGAACGATATACTATATAACGTTATACTATATAACATAATGCGTTATGACGTTATACTATATAACGTAATACGTTATAAGGATATGCACATAACGTTATACTATATAACGTAATACAATATAAGGATATGCCACATAACGTTATACTATATAACATAATACAATATAAGGATATGCCACATAACGTTATACTATATAACATAATACGTTATAACGATATACTATATAACGTTATACCATATAACGTAATGCGTTATAACGTTATACTATATAACGTAATACGATATATCCATATGCCATATAACGTTATACTATATAACGTAATGCGTTATAACGTTATTCTATATAACGTAATACGTTTTAACGATATACCATATAACGTTATACTATATAACTTAATGCGTTATAACGTTATACTATATAACGTAATGCGTTATAACCTTATACTATATAACGTAATACGTTATATGGATATGCCATATAGCGTTACACTATATAACGTAATGCGTTATAACCTTATACTATATAACGTAATACGTTATAACATTATACTACGTAACGTAATACGTTATAAGGTTATGCCACATAACGTTATACTATATAACGTAATACGTTATAAGGATATGCCACATAACGTTATACTATTTAACGTAATGCGTTATAACGTTACACTATATAACGTAATACGTTATAAGGATATGACATATAACGTTGTACTGTATAACGTAATGCGTTAGAACGATATACTATATAACGTTATACTATATAACATAATGCGTTATGACGTTATACTATATAACGTAATACGTTATAAGGATATGCACATAACGTTATACTATATAACGTAATACAATATAAGGATATGCCACATAACGTTATACTATATAACATAATACAATATAAGGATATGCCACATAACGTTATACTATATAACATAATACGTTATAACGATATACTATATAACGTTATACCATATAACGTAATGCGTTATAACGTTATACTATATAACGTAATACGATATATCCATATGCCATATAACGTTATACTATATAACGTAATGCGTTATAACGTTATTCTATATAACGTAATACGTTTTAACGATATACCATATAACGTTATACTATATAACTTAATGCGTTATAACGTTATACTATATAACGTAATGCGTTATAACCTTATACTATATAACGTAATACGTTATATGGATATGCCATATAGCGTTACACTATATAACGTAATGCGTTATAACCTTATACTATATAACGTAATACGTTATAACATTATACTACGTAACGTAATACGTTATAAGGTTATGCCACATAACGTTATACTATATAACGTAATACGTTATAACATTATACTATATAACGTAATACGTTATAACATTATACTATATAACGTTATATTATATAACGTAATGCGTTATAACGTTATACTATATAACGTAATACGTTATAACGTTATGCTATATAACGTAATACGATATAACTATATAACATATAACGTTATGCTATATAACGTAATACGCTATAACGATATTCTATATAACGTAATACGTTTTAACGATATACCATATAACGTTATACTATATAACTTAATGCGTTATAACGTTATACTATATAACGTAATGCGTTATAACCTTATACTATATAACGTAATACGTTATATGGATATGCCATATAGCGTTACACTATATAACGTAATGCGTTATAACGTTATTCTATATAACGTAATACGTTTTAACGATATACCATATAACGTTATACTATATAACATAATGCGTTATAACGTTATACTATATAACGTAATACGTTATAAGGATATGCCACATAACGTTATACTATATAAATTAATGCGTTATAACGTTACACTATATAACGTAATACGTTATAAGGGTATGCCACATAACGTTATACTATATAACGTAATACAATATAAGGATATGCCACATAACGTTATACTATATAAATTAATGCGTTATAACGTTACACTATATAACGTAATACGTTATAAGGATATGCCACATAACGTTATACTATATAACGTAATACAATATAAGGATATGCCACATAACGTTATACTATATAATGTAATGCGTTATGACGTTATACTATATAACGTAATACGTTATAAGGATATGACATATAACGTTATACTATATAAAGTAATGCGTTATGACGTTATACTATATAACGTAATACGTTATAAGGATATGCCACATAACGTCATACTATATAACGTAATACAATATAAGGATATGCCACATAACGTTATACTATATAACATAATACGTTATAACGATATACTATATAACGTTATACCAAATAACGTAATGCGTTATAACGTTATACTATATAACGTAATACGATATATCGATATGCCATATAACGTTATACTATATAACGTAATACGTTATAACGATTTACCATATAACGTTATACTATATAACGTAATGCGTTATAAGGATATGCCATATAACGTTATACTATATAACGTAATGCGATATAACGTTATTCTATATAACGTAATACGTTATAACGATATACTATATAACGTTATACTATATAACTTAATGCGTTATAACGTTATACTATATAACGTAATTTGTTACAACCTTATACTATATAACGTAATACGTTATAACATTATACTATATAACGTAATACGTTATAACATTATACTATATAACGTTATATTATATAACGTAATGCGTTATAACATTATGCTATATAACGTAATACGTTATAACTATATACCATATAACGTTATGCTATATAACGTAATACGTTATAACGATTTACCATATAACGTTATACTATATAACGTAATGCGTTATAAGGATATGCCACATAACGTTATACTATATAACGTAATGCGATATAACGTTATTCTTTATAACGTAATACGTTATAACGATATACTATATAACGTTATACTATATAACTTAATGCGTTATAACGTTATACTATATAACGTAATGCGTTACAACCTTATACTATATAACGTAATACGTTATATGGATATGCCATATAGCGTTACACTATATAACGTAATGCGTTATAACCTTATACTATATAACGTAATACGTTATAACATTATACTATATAACGTTATATTATATAACGTAATGCGTTATAACATTATGCTATATAACGTAATACGTTATAACTATATACCATATAACGTTATGCTATATAACGTAATACGTTATAACGATTTACCATATAACGTTATACTATATAACGTAATGCGTTATAAGGATATGCCACATAACGTTATACTATATAACGTAATGCGTCATAACGTTATACTATATAACGTAATACGTTATAAGGATATGCCATATAACGTTGTACTATATGACGTAATGCGTTATAACGTTATACTATATAACGTAATACGTTATAAGGATATGCCACATAACGTTATACTATATAACTTAATGCGTTATAACGTTACACTATATAACGTAATACGTTATAAGGCTATGCCACATAACGTTATACTATATAACTTTATGCGTTATAACGTTACACTATATAACGTAATACGTTATAAGGATATGCCACATAACGTTATACTATATAACGTAATACAATATAAGGATATGCCACATAACGTTATACTATATAACATAATACAATATAAGGATATGCCACATAACGTTATACTATATAACATAATACGTTATAACGATATACTATATAACGTTATACCACATAACGTAATGCGTTATAACCTTATACTATATAACGTAATACGTTATATGGATATGCCATATAGCGTTACACTATATAACGTAATGCGCTATAACCTTATACTATATAACGTAATACGTTATAACATTATACTACGTAACGTAATACGTTATAAGGTTATGCCACATAACGTTATACTATATAAATTAATGCGTTATAACGTTACACTATATAACGTAATACGTTATAAGGATATGCCACATAACGTTATACTATATAACGTAATACAATATAAGGATATGCCACATAACGTTATACTATATAACGTAATGCGTTATAACGTTACACTATATAACGTAATACGTTATAAGGATATGACATATAACGTTGTACTGTATAACGTAATGCGTTAGAACGATATACTATATAACGTTATACTATATAACATAATGCGTTATGACGTTATACTATATAACGTAATACGTTATAAGGATATGCACATAACGTTATACTATATAACGTAATACGTTATAAGGATATGCACATAACGTTATACTATATAACGTAATGCGTTATAACGATATACTATATAACGATATAATATATAACGTAATGCGTTATAACGTTATACTATATAACGTAATACGTTATGAGGATATGCCACATAACGTTATACTATATAAATTAATGCGGTATAACTTTACACTATATAACGTAATACGTTATAAGGATATGCCACATAACGTTATACTATATAACGTAATACAATATAAGGATATGCCACATAACGTTATACTATATAACATAATACGTTATAACGATATACTATATAACGTTATACCATACAACGTAATGCGTTATAACGTTATACTATATAACGTAATACGATATATCGATATGCCATATAACGTTATACTATATAACGTAATGCGATATAACATTATTCTATATAACGTAATACGTTATAACGATATACCATATAACGTTATACTATATAACTTAATGCGTTATAACGTTATACTACATAACGTAATACGATATATCGATATGCCATATAACGTTATACTATATAACGTAATGCGTTATAACGTTATTCTATATAACGTAATACGTTTTAACGATATACCATATAACGTTATACTATATAACTTAGTGCGTTATAACGTTATACTATATAACGTAAAGCGTTACAACCTTATACTATATAACGTAATACGTTATATGGATATGCCACATAACGTTATACTATATAACTTAATGCGTTATAACGTTACACTATATAACGTAATACGTTATAAGGATATGCCACATAACGTTATACTATATAACGTAATACAATATAAGGATATGCCACATAACGTTATACTATATAACGTAGTACGTTATAAGGATATGACATATAACGTTATACTACATAACGTAATGCGTTATGACGTTATACTATATAACGTAATACGTTATAAGGATATGCCACATAACGTTATACTATATAACGTAATGCGTTATAACGTTACACTATATAACGTAATACGTTATAAGGATATGCCACATAACGTTATGCTATATAACGTAATGCGTTATAACTTTACACTATATAACGTAATACGTTATAAGGACATGACATATAACGTTATACTATATAACGTAATGCGTTAGAACGATATACTATATAACGTTATACTATATAACATAATGCGTTATAACGTTATACTATATAACGTAATACGTTATAAGGATATGACATATAACGTTATACTATATAACGTAATGCGTTATGACGTTATACTATATAACGTAATACGTTATAAGGATATGCACATAACGTTATACAATATAACGTAATACGTTATAATGATATGCACATCACGTTATACTATATAAAGTAATACGTTATAACGTTACACTATATAACGTAATACGTTATGAGGATATGCCACATAACGTTATACTATATAACGTTATACTATATAACGTAATGCGTTATAACATTATGCTATACAACGTAATACGTTATAACTATATACCATATAACGTTATGCTATATAACGTAATACGTTATAACGATATACCATACAACGTTATACTATATAACGTAATGCGTTATAAGGATATGCCACATAACGTTATACTATATAACGTAATGCGTCATAACGTTATACTATATAACGTAATACGTTATAAGGATATGCCATATAACGTTGTACTATATGACGTAATGCGTTATAACGTTATACTATATAACGTAATACGTTATAAGGATATGCCACATAACGTTATACTATATAACTTAATGCGTTATAACGTTACACTATATAACGTAATACGTTATAAGGCTATGCCACATAACGTTATACTATATAACTTTATGCGTTATAACGTTACACTATATAACGTAATACGTTATAAGGATATGCCACATAACTTTATACTATATAACGTAATACAATATAAGGATATGCCACATAACGTTATACTATATAACATAATACAATATAAGGATATGCCACATAACGTCATACTATATAACATAATACGTTATAACGATATACTATATAACGTTATACCATATAACGTAATGCGTTATAACGTTATACTATATAACGTAATACGATATATCGATATGCCATAAAACGTTATACTATATAACGTAATGCGTTATAACGTTATTCTATATAACGTAATACGTTTTAACGATATACCATATAACGATATACTATATAACTTAATGCGTTATAACGTTATACTATATAACGTAATGCGTTACAACCTTATACTATATAACGTAATACGTTATATGGATATGCCATAAAGCGTTACACTATATAACGTAATGCGTTATAACCTTATACTATATAACGTAATACGTTATAACATTATACTATGTAACGTAATACGTTATAAGGTTATGCCACATAACGTTATACTATATAACGTAATACGTTATAACATTATACTATATAACGTAATACGTTATAAGCATATGACATATAACGTTATACTATATAACGTAATGCGTTATGACGTTATACTATATAACGTAATACGTTATAAGGATATGCCACATAACGTCATACTATATAACGTAATACAATATAAGGATATGCCACATAACGTTATACTATATAACATAATACGTTATAACGATATACTATATAACGTTATACCAAATAACGTAATGCGTTATAACGTTATACTATATAACGTAATACGATATATCGATATGCCATATAACGTTATACTATATAAATTAATGCGTTATAACGTTACACTATATAACGTAATACGTTATAAGGATATGCCACATAACGTTATACTATATAACGTAATACAATATAAGGATATGCCACATAACGTTATACTATATAACATAATACGTTATAACGATATACTATATAACGTTATACCATACAACGTAATGCGTTATAACGATATACTATATAACGTAATACGATATATCGATATGCCATATAACGTTATACTATATAACGTAATGCGATATAACGTTATTCTATATAACGTAATACGTTATAACTATATACCATATAACGTTATACTATATAACTTAATGCGTTATAACGTTATACTATATAACGTAATGAGTTACAACCTTATACTATATAACGTAATACGTTATATGGATATGCCATATAGCGTTACACTATATAACGTAATGCGTTATAACCTTATACTATATAACGTAATACGTTATAACATTATACTATGTAACGTAATACGTTATAAGGTTATGCCACATAACGTTATACTATATAACGTAATACGTTATAACATTATACTATATAACGTAATACGTTATAAGCATATGACATATAACGTTATACTATATAACGTAATGCGTTATGACGTTATACTATATAACGTAATACGTTATAAGGATATGCCACATAACGTCATACTATATAACGTAATACAATATAAGGATATGCCACATAACGTTATACTATATAACATAATACGTTATAACGATATACCATATAACGTTATACTATATAACTTAATGCGTTATAACGTTATACTATATAACGTAATGCGTTACAACCTTATACTATATAACGTAATACGTTATATGGATATGCCATATAGCGTTACACTATATAACGTAATGCGTTATAACCTTATACTATATAACGTAATACGTTATAAGGATATGCCACATAACGTCATACTATATAACGTAATACAATATAAGGATATGCCACATAACGTTATACTATATAACGTAGTACGTTATAAGGATATGACATATAACGTTATACTATATAACGTAATGCGTTATGACGTTATACTATATAACGTAATACGTTATAAGGATATGCCACATAACGTTATACTATATAACGTAATGCGTTATAACGTTACACTATATAACGTAATACGTTATAAGGATATGCCACATAACGTTATGCTATATAACGTAATGCGTTATAACTTTACACTATATAACGTAATACGTTATAAGGACATGACATATAACGTTATACTATATAACGTAATGCGTTAGAACGATATACTATATAACGTTATACTATATAACATAATGCGTTATAACGTTATACTATATAACGTAATACGTTATAAGGATATGACATATAACGTTATACTATATAACGTAATGCGTTATGACGTTATACTATATAACGTAATACGTTATAAGGATATGCACATAACGTTATACAATATAACGTAATACGTTATAATGATATGCACATCACGTTATACTATATAAAGTAATGCGTTATAACGTTACACTATATAACGTAATACGTTATGAGGATATGCCACATAACGTTATACTATATAACGTTATACTATATAACGTAATGCGTTATAACGATATACTATATAACGTTATACTATATAACATAATGCGTTATAACGTTATACTATATAACGTAATACGTAATAAGGATATGACATATAACGTTATACTATATAACGTAATGCATTATGACGTTATACTATATAACGTAATACGTTATAAGGATATGCCACATAACGTCATACTATATAACGTAATGCGTTATAACGTTACACTATATAACGTAATACGTTATGAGGTTATGCCACATAAGGTTATACTATATAACGTAATGCGTTATAACCTTATACTACATAACGTAATACGTTATATGGATATGCCATATAACGTTATACTATATAACGTAATGCGTTATAACCTTATACTATATAACGTAATACGTTAAAACATTATACTATATAACGTTATATTATATAACGTAATGCGTTATAACATTATGCTATACAACGTAATACGTTATAACTATATACCATATAACGTTATGCTATATAACGTAATACGTTATAACGATATACCATACAACGTTATACTATATAACGTAATGCGTTATAAGGATATGCCACATAACGTTATACTATATAACGTAATGCGTCATAACGTTATACTATATAACGTAATACGTTATAAGGATATGCCATATAACGTTGTACTATATGACGTAATGCGTTATAACGTTATACTATATAACGTAATACGTTATAAGGATATGCCACATAACGTTATACTATATAACTTAATGCGTTATAACGTTACACTATATAACGTAATACGTTATAAGGCTATGCCACATAACGTTATACTATATAACTTTATGCGTTATAACGTTACACTATATAACGTAATACGTTATAAGGATATGCCACATAACTATATACTATATAACGTAATACAATATAAGGATATGCCACATAACGTTATACTATATAACATAATACAATATAAGGATATGCCACATAACGTCATACTATATAACATAATACGTTATAACGATATACTATATAACGTTATACCATATAACGTAATGCGTTATAACGTTATACTATATAACGTAATACGATATATCGATATGCCATATAACGTTATACTATATAACGTAATGCGTTATAACGTTATTCTATATAACGTAATACGTTTTAACGATATACCATATAACGATATACTATATAACTTAATGCGTTATAACGTTATACTATATAACGTAATGAGTTACAACCTTGTACTATATAACGTAATACGTTATATGGATATGCCATATAGCGTTACACTATATAACGTAATGCGTTATAACCTTATACTATATAACGTAATACGTTATAACATTATACTATGTAACGTAATACGTTATAAGGTTATGCCACATAACGTTATACTATATAACGTAATACGTTATAACATTATACTATATAACGTAATACGTTATAAGCATATGACATATAACGTTATACTATATAACGTAATGCGTTATGACGTTATACTACATAACGTAATACGTTATAAGGATATGCCACATAACGTCATACTATATAACGTAATACAATATAAGGATATGCCACATAACGTCATACTATATAACGTAATGCGTTATAACGTTACACTATATAACGTAATACGTTATGAGGTTATGCCACATAAGGTTATACTATATAACGTAATGCGTTATAACCTTATACTACATAACGTAATACGTTATATGGATATGCCATATAACGTTATACTATATAACGTAATGCGTTATAACCTTATACTATATAACGTAATACGTTAAAACATTATACTATATAACGTTATATTATATAACGTAATGCGTTATAACATTATGCTATACAACGTAATACGTTATAACTATATACCATATAACGTTATGCTATATAACGTAATACGTTATAACGATATACCATACAACGTTATACTATATAACGTAATGCGTTATAAGGATATGCCACATAACGTTATACTATATAACGTAATGCGTCATAACGTTATACTATATAACGTAATACGTTATAAGGATATGCCATATAACGTTGTACTATATGACGTAATGCGTTATAACGTTATACTATATAACGTAATACGTTATAAGGATATGCCACATAACGTTATACCATATAACTTAATGCGTTATAACGTTACACTATATAACGTAATACGTTATAAGGCTATGCCACATAACGTTATACTATATAACTTTATGCGTTATAACGTTACACTATATAACGTAATACGTTATAAGGATATGCCACATAACGTTATACTATATAACGTAATACAATATAAGGATATGCCACATAACGTTATACTATATAACATAATACAATATAAGGATATGCCACATAACGTCATACTATATAACATAATACGTTATAACGATATACTATATAACGTTATACCATATATCGTAATGCGTTACAACCTTATACTATATAACGTAATACGTTATATGGATATGCCATAAAGCGTTACACTATATAACGTAATGCGTTATAACCTTATATTATATAACGTAATACGTTATAACATTATACTACGTAACGTAATACGTTATAAGGTTATGCCACATAACGTTATACTATATAACGTAATACGTTATAACATTATACTATATAACGTAATACGTTATAACATTATACTATATAGCGTTATATTATATAACGTAATGCGTTATAACGTTACACTATATAACGTAATACGTTATAAGGATATGCCACATAACGTTATACTATATAACGTAATGCGTTATAACGTTACACTATATAACGTAATACGTTATAAGGATATGACATATAACGTTGTACTGTATAACGTAATGCGTTAGAACGATATACTATACAACGTTATACTATATAACATAATGCGTTATGACGTTATACTATATAACGTAATACGTTATAAGGATATGCACATAACGTTATACTATATAACGTAATGCGTTATAACGATATACTATATAACGATATAATATATAACGTAATGCGTTATAACGTTATACTATATAACGTAATACGTTATGAGGATATGCCACATAACGTTATACTATATAAATTAATGCGTTATAACGTTACACTATATAACGTAATACGTTATAAGGATATGCCACATAACGTTATACTATATAACGTAATACAATATAAGGATATGCCACATAACGTTATACTATATAACATAATACGTTATAACGATATACTATATAACGTTATACCATACAACGTAATGCGTTATAACGTTATACTATATAACGTAATACGATATATCGATATGCCATATAACGTCATACTATATAACGTAATGCGATATAACGTTATTCTATATAACGTAATACGTTATAACGATATACTATATAACGTTATACCATATATCGTAATGCGTTACAACCTTATACTATATAACGTAATACGTTATATGGATATGCCATAAAGCGTTACACTATATAACGTAATGCGTTATAACCTTATACTATATAACGTAATACGTTATAACATTATACTATGTAACGTAATACGTTATAAGGTTATGCCACATAACGTTATACTATATAACGTAATACGTTATAACATTATACTATATAACGTAATACGTTATAAGCATATGACATATAACGTTATACTATATAACGTAATACGTTATAAGGATATGCCACATAACGTCATACTATATAACGTAATACAATATAAGGATATGCCACATAACGTTATACTATATAACATAATACGTTATAACGATATACTATATAACGTTATACCAAATAACGTAATGCGTTATAACGTTATACTATATAACGTAATACGATATATCGATATGCCATATAACGTTATACTATATAACGTAATGCGATATAACGTTATTCTATATAACGTAATACGTTATAACGATATACTATATAACGTTATACCATACAACGTAATGCGTTATAACGTTATACTATATAACGTAATACGATATATCGATATGCCATGTAACGTTATACTATATAACGTAATGCGATATAACGTTATTCTATATAACGTAATACGTTATAACGATATACTATATAACGTTATACCATATAACGTAATGCGCTATAACGTTATACTATATAACGTAATACGATATATGGATATGCCATATAACGTTAAACTATATAACGTAATGCGTTATAAGGATATGACATATAACGTTATACTATATAACGTAATGCGTTATGACGTTATACTATATTACGTAATACGTTATAAGGATATGCAACATAACGTTATACTATATAACGTAATGCGTTATAACGTTACACTATATAACGTAATACGTTATATGGATATGACACATAACGTTATACTATATGACGTAATGCGTTATAACGTTATACTATATAACGTAATACGTTATAAGGATATGCTGTCACGTCCCGCGTTCCGCACGTGACGCCACGAACCAATAACTTATGAATAATTAAACACGACCAATAATAATAAATTAACTAATAACTAACCAATCAAAATAAAAAGAATTATACGACAGACAATCAAAATGAAATAAATGAATCAATAAGAAGAAACACTACAACCAATCAGCAATGACATATAAAATACAAATAAAATGAAATAATTAAATGAACCAATAAATAAAACAAGCCGCGATTCAAATGTATGAGATTTCTCTGCGAAAACACATGTATATACACACACGTGTATGCATATCTGTGTGTGTGACCTACTTCGTGAATCTAAATAATGGGTAATCTAATAAAATATAAAAGAAATAAAGTATACTACACTACATCAGCATTCTAATAAAAGTGAAAATTGTATACAAGATTACTCTGTGACACACACATATATAGATATACACATGCGTACGCGTATCTTTGGGAAAAATTCATAATATATATATATATATATATATATATATATATATATGTATACGTTATTAAACCATTAAAACGCAAAGAAATAAATATATAGATTTACATTTCTACGAACCTAGAGAATTATATACGAAATCCACATTTCGGAATATTCAACCAATTAACGATCCGAGAAACAATGAGAATAACAATACGCGCACATATACATATGCATATATATATTTTACATAATGGAAAATTACATTGTGAAATGTATATATATATATACACATATTATTATATCGAACAACTACTCATCTAATATACAAAACCACCTTGTAAAAATTACATTACTGAACATTCAACTAAACCAACTGAAGATTTAGTATAATAATATATAATAATATAATAATATATATATACATAGATATGTGAAATAGCGTTGTATATAACCGGAAACAATACAAATGTCACACGACTTCTTCAACAACTTCGACTCTTCGTTCCTGCCGACAACACCTCACACGATGACTGCGTCTTCTAGGGCCACTTACGGATTCTTTACAATTCTTCTTCTTCTTGCACTGAAATATCATATGCAGTGAATAAAACACGAAAGAAGCAGGATGAACTAAATAAAAGAAATCATAACAAGATACACACCGAGACAATCCGCATGGGAACCTCTGACAAAGTATCTATCATTAAATGCATAATAATCAAGATGCACAAACCTCATCTGGAAGTCGACACCACTCACAGCGTGCCAATGCAAGGGAGGAAAACGAATGAAATTGTATTTCGTGAAGACGTTTCACCACTTTCCATAGATCAGAAACTGGAGTTACACAACTAATAACCTAATAACAAGAAAGTAATATAAAATATACACGATTTAATATATAGCAAATATGGACATATAAATCTACAAGGAGCAAAATATATCTCATATTGTCAAATAAAACCAAATTGTCAAAAGATCATCAGGACACGACGCCAACGAAGGTGCCACTGTGCCTATTTGGATGGAAAACCGCCACTTCAGCATCATCCCTCGCACATATTCACACACGCACGTCGATCACGTCATCTCGTACCATTCACATATCTTCTTCCTCTTGCGCTAAAACAAATTCACAAGTTTAAGGAAACAAACAACATGCGAAACGAGATAGAATACTAAAAACACATACTCACACAGTTCGCACAGGCGCGGACGCTTTTGTGTCCATCACTCAACATAACCTGTAATCATCAAAATCCACGTTCTCTCATGGAAACTCTAAAAACCTGCAGCATTGCGATTCCCACCGGAACGAACTGTCACGTGACTGTCATCCCATTGGGGATGTCATTATAAAAAGCGTAGCGACACAATTCAAATCGGAGTAATTGTTAGCGAGTCAGTTGAATAAAGGAATAGAAGAGAGTAATTGTTAGCGTTCGGGAGAATTTAGCGAAAAATAAAGAAGAGTCAGATTAATTGTTAGCGTTAGCGTTAGCGATTAATTGTTAGTGGTTCAGTTAGAACAATCAGAGTAATTGTGAAAAGAGAGTAACTGCCATTAGTTGGTTCAGTTAGAATATAGTCAGAGAAATTGTTAGCGTTCGGGAGAATTTAACGAAATTAAAGAAGAGTAATTCAGTTAGAATAAAGAAATAGGATAGAGCAATTGTGATTAGTTGGTTCAGGAGAATTTAGCGAAAATAAGGAGAGTAATTGTTAGTCGTTCAATTGAATTTGAGTGAGTCTGATATCAGTTCGTTCAGTTGATTTAATTAGAATTTAAGTTAGGATTAGAGAATAATTGTTCGTTCCAGTTCGAGTTTAAGAATTACGAGATATAAATGTTATTAGTCAGTTCGAATTATAAAATAATTGTTATTAGTCAGTTAGAATTAAAACAATAGTTGGCTCAAGTTTTTGTGTTAGAATTTCGAATTGTTAAACACGTCCGGACACACTGTTGTTTACACTGTTCAAATTAAATAAAGATTAAAACGAAAAATTATAGAAGTGTCGATCTTTGTAAAACCGGAATCACCCCAGCGGCCTGCCCGTTCATCAGCGGAGACCAACGTCAGGTGAGTTAACTTTAATTATTATTAATAATTAATAATTAAAATAATAAATAATATCAATGATTAGTATAATTCGTCATTAATTCCGCCTGTAATAATTATTTATAATATAATTGTTTATTCCAAACAATCCTCTCCCGTGCTAGTATTCCTGCGCATAGCAGGTTAGCCGAAACGTGGAGATTGTTGACCAGTGGCCTAAACTCCGGTCAACGCTACATAATCTAACAAGAAATATCTAATTGAAACAGTCCTTAGACTGTTTCTGGTGGCAGCGACTACTACATTGTTTAAAATTTCAAAATTTGGATAGCGAAACGTAACAATGCCATATAACGTTATACTATATAACGTAATACGATATAAGGATATGCCACATAACGTTATACTATATAACATAATACGTTATAACGATATACTATATAACGTTATACCATATAACGTAATGCGTTATAACGTTATACTATAGAACGTAATACGATATATGGATATGCCATATAAAGTTATACTATATAACGTAATGCGTTATAACGTTATTCTATATAACGTAATACGTTATAACGATATACCATATAACGTTATACTATATAACGTTATGCGTTATAACGTTATACTATATAACGTAATGCGTTATAACCTCATAGTATATAACGTAATACGTTATAAGGATATGCCACATAACGTTGTACTATATAACGTAATGCGTTATAAGGTTACACTATATAACGTAATACGTTATAAGGATATGCCACATAACGTTATACTATATAACGTAATACGTTATAAGGATATGCCATATAACGTTGTACTATATGACGTAATGCGTTATAGCGTTATACTATATAACGTAATACGTTAAAGGATATGCCACATAACGTTATACTATATAACTTAATGCGTTATAACGTTACACTATATAACGTAATACGTTATAAGGATATGCCACATAACGTTATACTATATAACGTAATACGTTATAAGAATATGCCATATAACGTTATACTATATAACTTAATGCGTTATAACGTTACACTATATAACGTAATACGTTATAAGGATATGCCACATAACGTTATACTATATAACGTAATACAATATAAGGATATGCCACATAACGTTATACTATATAACATAATACAATATAAGGATATGCCACATAACGTTATACTATATAACATAATACGATATAACGATATACTATATAACGTTATACCCTATAACGTAATGCGTTATAACGTTATACTATATAACGTAATACGATATATCGATATGCCATATAACGTTATACTATATAACGTAATGCGTTATAACGTTATTCTATATAACGTAATACGTTTTAACGATATACCATATAACGTTATACTATATAACTTAATGCGTTATAACGTTATACTATATAACGTAATGCGTTACAACCTTATACTATATAACGTAATACGTTATATGGATATGCCATATAGCGTTACACTATATAACCTAATGCGTTATAACATTATACTATATAACGTAATACGTTATAACATTATACTATGTAACGTAATACGTTATAAGGTTATGCCACATAACGTTATACTATATAACGTAATACGTTATAACATTATACTATATAACGTAATACGTTATAACATTATACTATATAACGTTATATTATATAACGTAATGCGTTATAACGTTACACTATATAACGTAATACGTTATAAGGATATGCCACATAACGTTATACTATATAACGTAATGCGTTATAACGTTAGACTATATAACGTAATACGTTATAAGGATATGACATATAACGTTGTACTGTATAACGTAATGCGTTAGAACGATATACTATATAACGTTATACTATATAACATAATGCGTTCTGACGTTATACTATATAACGTAATACGTTATAAGGATATGCACATAACGTTATACTATATAACGTAATACGTTATAAGGATATGCACATAACGTTATACTATATAACGTAATGCGTTATAACGATATACTATATAACGATATAATATATAACGTAATGCGTTATAACGTTATACTATATAACGTAATACGTTATGAGGATATGCCACATAACGTTATACTATATAAATTAATGCGTTATAACGTTACACTATATAACGTAATACGTTATAAGGATATGCCACATAACGTTATACCATATAACGTTATACTATATAACGTAATGCGATATAACGTTATACTATATAACGTAATACGTTATAAGCATATGACATATAACGTTATACTATATAACGTAATGCGTCATAACGTTATACTATATAACGTAATACGTTATAAGGATATGCCATATAACGTTGTACTATATGACGTAATGCGTTATAACGTTATACTATATAACGTAATACGTTATAAGTATATGCCACATAACGTTATACTATATAACGTAATACGTTATAACGATATTCTATATATCGTTATACTATATAACGTAATGCGCTATAACGATATACTATATAACGTTATTCTATATAACGTAAAGCGTTATAACGTTATAATATATAACGTAATACGTTATAAGGATATGACATATAACGTTATACTATATAACGTAATGCGTTATAACGTTATACTATTTAACATAATACGTTATAAGGATATGCCACATAGCGTTATACTATATAACGTAATGAGTTATAACGTTACACTATATAACGTAATGAGTTATAACTTTACACTATATAACGTAATACGTTATAAGGATATGCTACATAACGTTATACTATATAACGTAATGCGTTATAACCTGATATTATATAACGTAATACATTATAAGGATATGACATATAACGTTATACTATATAACGTAATGCGTTATAACGTTTTACTATATAACGTAATACGTTATAAGGTTATGCCACAAAACGTAATGCGTTATAACGTTATACTATATAACGTAATACGTTATATGGATATGCCACATGACGTTATACTATATAACGTAATGCGTTATAACGTTACACTATGTAACGTAATACGTTATAAGGATATGCCACATAACGTTATACTATATATCGTAATACGTTATAACATTATACTATGTAACGTAATACGTTATAAGGATATGCCACATAACGTTATACTATATACCGTAATACGTTATAACGATATACTATATAACGTTATACTATATAACGTAATGCGTTATAACGTTATACTATATAACGTAATACGTTATATGGATATGCAATATAACGTTATACTATATAACGTAATGCCTTATAACCTTATACTATATAACGTAATACGTTATAAGGATATGCCACATAACGTTATACTATATAACGTAATGCGTTATAAGGATATGACATATAACGTTATACTATATAACGTAATGCTTTATAACTTTATACTATATAACGTAATACGTTATAACGATATACCATATAACGTTATACTATATAACGTAATGCTTTATAACTTTATACTATATAACGTAATACGTTATAAGGATATGACATATAACGTTATACAATATAACGTAATACGTTATAAGGATATGCCACATAACGTTATACTATATAACGTAATACGTTATAAGGATATGACATATAACGTTATACAATATAACGTAATGCGTTATAACGTTATGCTATATAACGTAATACGTTATAAGGATATGCCACATAACGTTATACTATATAACGTTATGCGTTATAACGTTACACTATATAACGTAATACGTTATAACGATATACCATATAACGTTATACTATATAACGTAATGCTTTATAACTTTATACTATATAACGTAATACGTTATAAGGATATGACATATAACGTTATACTATATAACGTAATACGTTATAAGGATATGCCACATAACGTTATACTATATAACGTAATGCGTTATAACGTTACACTATGTAATGTAATACGTTATATGTATATGCCACATAACGTTATACTATATAACGCAATACGTTATAAGGATATGCCATATAACATTACACTATATGACGTAATGCGTTATAACGTTATACTATATAACGTAATACGTTATAAGGATATGCCACATAACGTTATACTATAT
Source organism: Bombus affinis (assembly GCF_024516045.1). Taxonomy (NCBI): domain Eukaryota; kingdom Metazoa; phylum Arthropoda; class Insecta; order Hymenoptera; family Apidae; genus Bombus; species Bombus affinis. Next base: position 186,148 of record NW_026108847.1, read on the forward strand.
AACGTAATGCGTTATAAGGATATGACATATAACGTTATACTATATAACGTAATAAGTTGTAAGGATATGCCACATAACGTTATACTATATAACTTAATACGTTATAACGATATACTATATAACGTTATACTATATAACGTATGCGTTACAACGTTATACTATATAACGTAATACGATATATGGATATGCCATATAACGTTATACTGTATATCGTAATGCCCTATAACGTCATACTACATAACGTAATGCGTTATAACGATATACCATATAACGTTATACTATATAACGTAATGCGTTATAACGTTATACTATGTAACGTAATACGCTATAGGGATATGACATATAACGTTATACTATATAACGTAATACGTTTTAAGGTTATGCCACATAACGTTATACTATATAACGTAATACGTTATAAGGATATGCCACATAAAGTTATAGTGTATAACGTAATACGTTATAACGATATACTATATAACGTTATACTATATAACGTAATGCGTTATAACGTTATACTATATAACGTAATACGTTATATTGATATGCAATATAACGTTATACTATATAACGTAATGCGTTATAACCATATACTATATAACGTAATACGTTATATGGATATGCGATATAACGTTATGCTATATAACGTAATGCGTTATAACCTTATACTATATAACGTAATACGTTATATCATTATATTATATAACGTAATGCGTTATAACATTATGCTATATAACGTAAAACGTTATAACTATATACCATATAACGTTATGCTATATAACGTAATACGTTATAACGATATACCATATAACGTTATACTATATAACGTTATGCGCTATAACGTTATACTATATAACGTAATACGTTATAACGATATACCATATAACGTTATACTATATAACGTAATGCGTTATAACGTTATACCATATAACGTAATACGTTATAAGGATATGACATAAAACGTTATACTATATAACGTAATGCGTTATAACGATATACTATATAACGTTATACTATATAACGAAATGCGTTATAACGTAATACTATATAACGTAATGCGTTATAACGTTATACTATATAACGTAATACGATATATGGATATGCCATATAACGTTATACTGTATATCGTAATGCGCTATAACGTTATACTATATAACGTAATACGTTATAACGATATACCATATAACGTTATACTATATAACGTAATGCGTTATAACGTTATACTATATAACGTAATACGTTATAAGGATATGACATATAACGTTATACTATATAACGTAATACGTTATAAGGTTATGCCACATAACGTTATACTATATAACGTAATACGTTATAAGGATATGCCACATAACGTTATAGTATATAACGTAATACGTTATAACGATATACTATATAACGATATACTATATATCGTAATGCGTTATAACGTTATACTATATAACGTAATACGTTATAAGGATATGACATATAACGTTATACTATATAACGTAATGCGTTATAACGTTATACTATATAACGTAATGCGTTATAACGTTATACTATATAACGTAATACGTTATAAGGTTATGCCTCATAACGTTATAGTATATAACGTAATGCGTTATAACATTATACTATATAACGTTATACTGTATAACGTAATGCGTTATAACGTTATACTATATAACGTAATGCGTTATAACCTTATACTATATAACGTAATACGTTATATGGATATGCAATATAACGTTATGCTATATAACGTAATGCGTTATAACCTTATACTATGTAACGTAACACGTTATAAGGTTATGCCACATAACGTAATACTATATAACGTAATACGTTATATCATTATATTATATAACGTAATGCGTTATAACATTATGCTATATAACGTAAAACGTTATAACTATATACCATATAACGTTATGCTATATAACGTAATACGTTATAACGATATACCATATAACGTTATACTATATAACGTAATGCGCTATAACGTTATACTATATAACGTAATACGTTATAACGATATACCATATAACGTTATACTATATAACGTAATACGCTATAACGTTATACTATATACCGTAATACGTTATAACGATATACCATATAACGTTATACTATATAACGTAATGCGTTATAACGTTATACCATATAACGTAATACGTTATAAGGATATGACATAAAACGTTATACTATATAACGTAATGAGTTATAACGTCACACTATATAACGTAATACGTTATAAGGTTATGCCACAAAACGTAATGCGTTATAACGTTATACTATATAACGTAATACGTTATATGGATATGCCATATAACGTTATACTATATAACGTAATGCGTTATAACGTTACACTATGTAACGTAATACGTTATAAGGATATGCCACATAACGTTATACTATATATCGTAATACGTTATAACATTATACTATGTAACGTAATACGTTATAAGGATATGCCACATAACGTTATACTATATACCGTAATACGTTATAACGATATACTATATAACGTTATACTATATAACGTAATACGTTATATGAATATGCAATATAACGTTATACTATATAACGTAATGCCTTATAACCTTATACTATATAACGTAATGCGTTATATGGATATGCCACATAACGTTATACTATATATCGTAATACGTTATAACATTATACTATGTAACGCAATACGTTATAAGGATATGCCACATAACGTTATACTATATAACGTAATACGTTATAAGGATATGCCACATAACGTTATACTATATAACGTAATACGTTATAAGGATATGACATATAACGTTATACAATATAACGTAATGCGTTATAACGTTATGCTATATAACGTAATACGTTATAAGGATATGCCACATAACGTTATACTATATAACGTTATGCGTTATAACGTTACGCTATATAACGTAATACGTTATAACGATATACCATATAACGTTATACTATATAACGTAATGCTTTATAACGTTATACTATATAACGTAATACGTTATAATGATATGACATATAACGTTATACTATATAACGTAATACGTTATAATGTTATGCCACATAACGTTATACTGTATAACGTAATACGTTATAAGGATATGCCACATAACGTTATAGTATATAACGTAATGCGTTATAACGATATACTATATAACGTAATGCGTTATAACATTATACTATATAACGTAATACGTTATATGGATATGCAATATAACGTTATACTATATAACGTAATGCCTTATAACCTTATACTATATAACGTAATACGTTATATGGATATGCCACATAACGTTATACTATATAACGCAATGCGTTATAACGTTATACTATATAACGTAATACGTTATAAGGATATGCCATATAACATTACTCTATATGACGTAATGCGTTATAACGCTATACTATATAACGTAATACGTTAGAAGGATATGCCACATAACGTTATACTATATAACGTAATGCGTTATAACATTATGCTATATAACGTAATACGTTATAACTATATACCATATAACGTTATGCTATTTAACGTAATACGTTATAACGATATACCATATAACGTTATACTATATAACGTAATGCGCTATAACGTTATACTATATAACGTAATACGTTATAACGATATACCATATAACGTTATACTATATAACGTAATGCGTTATAACGTTATTCCGTATAACGCAATACGTTATAAGGATATGACATAAAACGTTATACTATATAACGTAATGCGTTATAACGTTACACTATATAACGTAATACGTTATAAGGATATGCCACATAACGTTATACTATATAACGTAATGCGCTATAACGATATACTATATAAAGTTATACTATATAACGTAATGCGCTATAACGTTATACTATATAACGTAATAAGTTATAACGATATACCATATAACGTTATACTATATAACGTATTGCGATATAACGTTATACCATATAACGTAATACGTTATAAGGATATGACATATAACGTTATACTATGTAACGTAATGAGTTATAACGTTACACTATATAACGTAATACGTTATAAGGTTATGCCACATAACGTTATACTATATAACGTAATGCGTTATAACATTATACTATATAACGTTATACTGTATAACGTAATGCGTTATAACGTTATACTATATAACGTAATACGTTATAAGGATATACCATATAACGTTATACTATATAACGTAATGCGCTATAACGTTATACTATATAACGTAATACGTTATAAGGATATGACATATAACGTTATACTATATAACGTAATGCGTTATGACGTTATACTATATAACGTAATACGTTATAAGGATATGCACATAACGTTATACAATATGACGTAATACGTTATAATGATATGCACATAACGTTATACTATATAACGTAATGCGTTATAACGTTACGCTATATAACGTAATACGTTATGAGGATATGGCTCATAACTTTATACTATATGACGTAGTGCGTTATAACGTTATACTATATAACGTAATACGTTATAAGGACATGCCACATAACGTTATACTATATAACGTAATACGATATAAGGATATGCCACATAACGTTATACTATATAACATAATACGTTATAACGATATACTATATAACGTTATACCATATAACGTAATGAGTTATAACGTTATACCATATAACGTAATACGATATATGGATATGCCATATAACGTTATACTATACAACGTAATGCGTTATAGGGATATGACATATAACGTTATACTATATAACGTAATGCGTTAGAACGATATACTATATAACGTTATACTATATAACATAATGCGTTATGACCTTATACTATATAACGTAATACGTTATAAGGATATGCACATAACGTTATACTATATAACATAATGCGTTATAACGATATACTATATAACGATATAATATATAACGTAATGCGTTATAACGTTATACTATATAACGTAATACGTTATAACGATATACCATATAACGTTATACTATATAACGTAATACGTTATAACGATATACCATATAACGTTATACTATATAACTTAATGCATTATAAGGATATGCCACATAACGTTATACTATATAACGTAATGCGTCATAACGTTATACTATATAACGTAATGCGTCATAACGTTATACTATATAACGTAATGCGTTACAACGTTATACTATATAACGTAATACGTTATAACCTTATACTATATAACGTAATACGTTATAGGGATATGCCACATAACGTTATACTATATAATGTAATGCGTTATAACGTTATACTATATAACGTAATCTGTTATAACAATATACCATATAACGTTATACTATATAACGTAATGCGTTATAACGTTATACTATATAACGTAATACGTTATTAGGATATGCCACATAACGTTATACTATATAACGTTATACTATATAACGTAATGCGTTATAACGATATACCATATAACGTTATACTATATAACGTAATGCTTTATAACTTTATACTATATAACGTAATACGTTATAAGGATATGACATATAACGTTATACTATATAACGTAATACGTTATAAGGATATGCCACATAACGTTATACTATATAACGTAATGCGTTATAACGTTACACTATGTAATGTAATACGTTATATGTATATGCCACATAACGTTATACTATATAACGCAATACGTTATAAGGATATGCCATATAACATTACACTATATGACGTAATGCGTTATAACGTTATACTATATAACGTAATACGTTATAAGGATATGCCACATAACGTTATACTATATAACGTAATGCGTTATAAGGATATGACATATAACGTTATACTATATAACGTAATAAGTTGTAAGGATATGCCACATAACGTTATACTATATAACTTAATACGTTATAACGATATACTATATAACGTTATACTATATAACGTATGCGTTATAACGTTATACTATATAACGTAATACGATATATGGATATGCCATATAACGTTATACTGTATATCGTAATGCCCTATAACGTCATACTACATAACGTAATGCGTTATAACGATATACCATATAACGTTATACTATATAACGTAATGCGTTATAACGTTATACTATGTAACGTAATACGCTATAGGGATATGACATATAACGTTATACTATATAACGTAATACGTTTTAAGGTTATGCCACATAACGTTATACTATATAACGTAATACGTTATAAGGATATGCCACATAAAGTTATAGTGTATAACGTAATACGTTATAACGATATACTATATAACGTTATACTATATAACGTAATGCGTTATAACGTTATACTATATAACGTAATACGTTATATTGATATGCAATATAACGTTATACTATATAACGTAATGCGTTATAACCATATACTATATAACGTAATACGTTATATGGATATGCGATATAACGTTATGCTATATAACGTAATGCGTTATAACCTTATACTATATAACGTAATACGTTATATCATTATATTATATAACGTAATGCGTTATAACGATATACTATATAACGTTATACTATATAACGAAATGCGTTATAACGTAATACTATATAACGTAATGCGTTATAACGTTATACTATATAACGTAATACGATATATGGATATGCCATATAACGTTATACTGTATATCGTAATGCGCTATAACGTTATACTATATAACGTAATACGTTATAACGATATACCATATAACGTTATACTATATAACGTAATGCGTTATAACGTTATACTATATAACGTAATACGTTATAAGGATATGACATATAACGTTATACTATATAACGTAATACGTTATAAGGTTATGCCACATAACGTTATACTATATAACGTAATACGTTATAAGGATATGCCACATAACGTTATAGTATATAACGTAATACGTTATAACGATATACTATATAACGATATACTATATATCGTAATGCGTTATAACGTTATACTATATAACGTAATACGTTATAAGGATATGACATATAACGTTATACTATATAACGTAATGCGTTATAACGTTATACTATATAACGTAATGCGTTATAACGTTATACTATATAACGTAATACGTTATAAGGTTATGCCTCATAACGTTATAGTATATAACGTAATGCGTTATAACATTATACTATATAACGTTATACTGTATAACGTAATGCGTTATAACGTTATACTATATAACGTAATGCGTTATAACCTTATACTATATAACGTAATACGTTATATGGATATGCAATATAACGTTATGCTATATAACGTAATGCGTTATAACCTTATACTATGTAACGTAACACGTTATAAGGTTATGCCACATAACGTAATACTATATAACGTAATACGTTATATCATTATATTATATAACGTAATGCGTTATAACATTATGCTATATAACGTAAAACGTTATAACTATATACCATATAACGTTATGCTATATAACGTAATACGTTATAACGATATACCATATAACGTTATACTATATAACGTAATGCGCTATAACGTTATACTATATAACGTAATACGTTATAACGATATACCATATAACGTTATACTATATAACGTAATACGCTATAACGTTATACTATATACCGTAATACGTTATAACGATATACCATATAACGTTATACTATATAACGTAATGCGTTATAACGTTATACCATATAACGTAATACGTTATAAGGATATGACATAAAACGTTATACTATATAACGTAATGAGTTATAACGTCACACTATATAACGTAATACGTTATAAGGTTATGCCACAAAACGTAATGCGTTATAACGTTATACTATATAACGTAATACGTTATATGGATATGCCATATAACGTTATACTATATAACGTAATGCGTTATAACGTTACACTATGTAACGTAATACGTTATAAGGATATGCCACATAACGTTATACTATATATCGTAATACGTTATAACATTATACTATGTAACGTAATACGTTATAAGGATATGCCACATAACGTTATACTATATACCGTAATACGTTATAACGATATACTATATAACGTTATACTATATAACGTAATACGTTATATGAATATGCAATATAACGTTATACTATATAACGTAATGCCTTATAACCTTATACTATATAACGTAATGCGTTATATGGATATGCCACATAACGTTATACTATATATCGTAATACGTTATAACATTATACTATGTAACGCAATACGTTATAAGGATATGCCACATAACGTTATACTATATAACGTAATACGTTATAAGGATATGCCACATAACGTTATACTATATAACGTAATACGTTATAAGGATATGACATATAACGTTATACAATATAACGTAATGCGTTATAACGTTATGCTATATAACGTAATACGTTATAAGGATATGCCACATAACGTTATACTATATAACGTTATGCGTTATAACGTTACGCTATATAACGTAATACGTTATAACGATATACCATATAACGTTATACTATATAACGTAATGCTTTATAACGTTATACTATATAACGTAATACGTTATAATGATATGACATATAACGTTATACTATATAACGTAATACGTTATAATGTTATGCCACATAACGTTATACTGTATAACGTAATACGTTATAAGGATATGCCACATAACGTTATAGTATATAACGTAATGCGTTATAACGATATACTATATAACGTAATGCGTTATAACATTATACTATATCACGTAATACGTTATATGGATATGCAATATAACGTTATACTATATAACGTAATGCCTTATAACCTTATACTATATAACGTAATACGTTATATGGATATGCCACATAACGTTATACTATATAACGCAATGCGTTATAACGTTATACTATATAACGTAATACGTTATAAGGATATGCCATATAACATTACTCTATATGACGTAATGCGTTATAACGCTATACTATATAAAGTTATACTATATAACGTAATGCGCTATAACGTTATACTATATAACGTAATAAGTTATAACGATATACCATATAACGTTATACTATATAACGTATTGCGATATAACGTTATACCATATAACGTAATACGTTATAAGGATATGACATAAAACGTTATACTATATAACGTAATGCGTTATAACGTTACACTATATAACGTAATACGTTATAAGGATATGCCACATAACGTTATACTATATAACGTAATGCGCTATAACGATATACTATATAAAGTTATACTATATAACGTAATGCGCTATAACGTTATACTATATAACGTAATAAGTTATAACGATATACCATATAACGTTATACTATATAACGTATTGCGATATAACGTTATACCATATAACGTAATACGTTATAAGGATATGACATATAACGTTATACTATGTAACGTAATGAGTTATAACGTTACACTATATAACGTAATACGTTATAAGGTTATGCCACATAACGTTATACTATATAACGTAATGCGTTATAACATTATACTATATAACGTTATACTGTATAACGTAATGCGTTATAACGTTATACTATATAACGTAATACGTTATAAGGATATACCATATAACGTTATACTATATAACGTAATGCGCTATAACGTTATACTATATAACGTAATACGTTATAAGGATATGACATATAACGTTATACTATATAACGTAATGCGTTATGACGTTATACTATATAACGTAATACGTTATAAGGATATGCACATAACGTTATACAATATGACGTAATACGTTATAATGATATGCACATAACGTTATACTATATAACGTAATGCGTTATAACGTTACGCTATATAACGTAATACGTTATGAGGATATGGCTCATAACTTTATACTATATGACGTAGTGCGTTATAACGTTATACTATATAACGTAATACGTTATAAGGACATGCCACATAACGTTATACTATATAACGTAATACGATATAAGGATATGCCACATAACGTTATACTATATAACATAATACGTTATAACGATATACTATATAACGTTATACCATATAACGTAATGAGTTATAACGTTATACCATATAACGTAATACGATATATGGATATGCCATATAACGTTATACTATACAACGTAATGCGTTATAGGGATATGACATATAACGTTATACTATATAACGTAATGCGTTAGAACGATATACTATATAACGTTATACTATATAACATAATGCGTTATGACCTTATACTATATAACGTAATACGTTATAAGGATATGCACATAACGTTATACTATATAACATAATGCGTTATAACGATATACTATATAACGATATAATATATAACGTAATGCGTTATAACGTTATACTATATAACGTAATACGTTATAACGATATACCATATAACGTTATACTATATAACGTAATACGTTATAACGATATACCATATAACGTTATACTATATAACTTAATGCATTATAAGGATATGCCACATAACGTTATACTATATAACGTAATGCGTCATAACGTTATACTATATAACGTAATGCGTCATAACGTTATACTATATAACGTAATGCGTTACAACGTTATACTATATAACGTAATACGTTATAACCTTATACTATATAACGTAATACGTTATAGGGATATGCCACATAACGTTATACTATATAATGTAATGCGTTATAACGTTATACTATATAACGTAATCTGTTATAACAATATACCATATAACGTTATACTATATAACGTAATGCGTTATAACGTTATACTATATAACGTAATACGTTATTAGGATATGCCACATAACGTTATACTATATAACGTTATACTATATAACGTAATGCGTTATAACGATATACCATATAACGTTATACTATATAACGTAATGCTTTATAACTTTATACTATATAACGTAATACGTTATAAGGATATGACATATAACGTTATACTATATAACGTAATACGTTATAAGGATATGCCACATAACGTTATACTATATAACGTAATGCGTTATAACGTTACACTATGTAATGTAATACGTTATATGTATATGCCACATAACGTTATACTATATAACGCAATACGTTATAAGGATATGCCATATAACATTACACTATATGACGTAATGCGTTATAACGTTATACTATATAACGTAATACGTTATAAGGATATGCCACATAACGTTATACTATATAACGTAATGCGTTATAAGGATATGACATATAACGTTATACTATATAACGTAATAAGTTGTAAGGATATGCCACATAACGTTATACTATATAACTTAATACGTTATAACGATATACTATATAACGTTATACTATATAACGTATGCGTTATAACGTTATACTATATAACGTAATACGATATATGGATATGCCATATAACGTTATACTGTATATCGTAATGCCCTATAACGTCATACTACATAACGTAATGCGTTATAACGATATACCATATAACGTTATACTATATAACGTAATGCGTTATAACGTTATACTATGTAACGTAATACGCTATAGGGATATGACATATAACGTTATACTATATAACGTAATACGTTTTAAGGTTATGCCACATAACGTTATACTATATAACGTAATACGTTATAAGGATATGCCACATAAAGTTATAGTGTATAACGTAATACGTTATAACGATATACTATATAACGTTATACTATATAACGTAATGCGTTATAACGTTATACTATATAACGTAATACGTTATATTGATATGCAATATAACGTTATACTATATAACGTAATGCGTTATAACCATATACTATATAACGTAATACGTTATATGGATATGCGATATAACGTTATGCTATATAACGTAATGCGTTATAACCTTATACTATATAACGTAATACGTTATATCATTATATTATATAACGTAATGCGTTATAACATTATGCTATATAACGTAAAACGTTATAACTATATACCATATAACGTTATGCTATATAACGTAATACGTTATAACGATATACCATATAACGTTATACTATATAACGTTATGCGCTATAACGTTATACTATATAACGTAATACGTTATAACGATATACCATATAACGTTATACTATATAACGTAATGCGTTATAACGTTATACCATATAACGTAATACGTTATAAGGATATGACATAAAACGTTATACTATATAACGTAATGCGTTATAACGATATACTATATAACGTTATACTATATAACGAAATGCGTTATAACGTAATACTATATAACGTAATGCGTTATAACGTTATACTATATAACGTAATACGATATATGGATATGCCATATAACGTTATACTGTATATCGTAATGCGCTATAACGTTATACTATATAACGTAATACGTTATAACGATATACCATATAACGTTATACTATATAACGTAATGCGTTATAACGTTATACTATATAACGTAATACGTTATAAGGATATGACATATAACGTTATACTATATAACGTAATACGTTATAAGGTTATGCCACATAACGTTATACTATATAACGTAATACGTTATAAGGATATGCCACATAACGTTATAGTATATAACGTAATACGTTATAACGATATACTATATAACGATATACTATATATCGTAATGCGTTATAACGTTATACTATATAACGTAATACGTTATAAGGATATGACATATAACGTTATACTATATAACGTAATGCGTTATAACGTTATACTATATAACGTAATGCGTTATAACGTTATACTATATAACGTAATACGTTATAAGGTTATGCCTCATAACGTTATAGTATATAACGTAATGCGTTATAACATTATACTATATAACGTTATACTGTATAACGTAATGCGTTATAACGTTATACTATATAACGTAATGCGTTATAACCTTATACTATATAACGTAATACGTTATATGGATATGCAATATAACGTTATGCTATATAACGTAATGCGTTATAACCTTATACTATGTAACGTAACACGTTATAAGGTTATGCCACATAACGTAATACTATATAACGTAATACGTTATATCATTATATTATATAACGTAATGCGTTATAACATTATGCTATATAACGTAAAACGTTATAACTATATACCATATAACGTTATGCTATATAACGTAATACGTTATAACGATATACCATATAACGTTATACTATATAACGTAATGCGCTATAACGTTATACTATATAACGTAATACGTTATAACGATATACCATATAACGTTATACTATATAACGTAATACGCTATAACGTTATACTATATACCGTAATACGTTATAACGATATACCATATAACGTTATACTATATAACGTAATGCGTTATAACGTTATACCATATAACGTAATACGTTATAAGGATATGACATAAAACGTTATACTATATAACGTAATGAGTTATAACGTCACACTATATAACGTAATACGTTATAAGGTTATGCCATAAAACGTAATGCGTTATAACGTTATACTATATAACGTAATACGTTATATGGATATGCCATATAACGTTATACTATATAACGTAATGCGTTATAACGTTACACTATGTAACGTAATACGTTATAAGGATATGCCACATAACGTTATACTATATATCGTAATACGTTATAACATTATACTATGTAACGTAATACGTTATAAGGATATGCCACATAACGTTATACTATATACCGTAATACGTTATAACGATATACTATATAACGTTATACTATATAACGTAATACGTTATATGAATATGCAATATAACGTTATACTATATAACGTAATGCCTTATAACCTTATACTATATAACGTAATGCGTTATATGGATATGCCACATAACGTTATACTATATATCGTAATACGTTATAACATTATACTATGTAACGCAATACGTTATAAGGATATGCCACATAACGTTATACTATATAACGTAATACGTTATAAGGATATGCCACATAACGTTATACTATATAACGTAATACGTTATAAGGATATGACATATAACGTTATACAATATAACGTAATGCGTTATAACGTTATGCTATATAACGTAATACGTTATAAGGATATGCCACATAACGTTATACTATATAACGTTATGCGTTATAACGTTACGCTATATAACGTAATACGTTATAACGATATACCATATAACGTTATTCTATATAACGTAATGCTTTATAACGTTATACTATATAACGTAATACGTTATAATGATATGACATATAACGTTATACTATATAACGTAATACGTTATAATGTTATGCCACATAACGTTATACTGTATAACGTAATACGTTATAAGGATATGCCACATAACGTTATAGTATATAACGTAATACGTTATAACGATATACTATATAACGTAATGCGTTATAACATTATACTATATAACGTAATACGTTATATGGATATGCAATATAACGTTATACTATATAACGTAATGCCTTATAACCTTATACTATATAACGTAATACGTTATATGGATATGCCACATAACGTTATACTATATAACGCAATGCGTTATAACGTTATACTATATAACGTAATACGTTATAAGGATATGCCATATAACATTACTCTATATGACGTAATGCGTTATAACGCTATACTATATAACGTAATACGTTAGAAGGATATGCCACATAACGTTATACTATATAACGTAATGCGTTATAACATTATGCTATATAACGTAATACGTTATAACTATATACCATATAACGTTATGCTATTTAACGTAATACGTTATAACGATATACCATATAACGTTATACTATATAACGTAATGCGCTATAACGTTATACTATATAACGTAATACGTTATAACGATATACCATATAACGTTATACTATATAACGTAATGCGTTATAACGTTATTCCGTATAACGCAATACGTTATAAGGATATGACATAAAACGTTATACTATATAACGTAATGCGTTATAACGTTACACTATATAACGTAATACGTTATAAGGATATGCCACATAACGTTATACTATATAACGTAATGCGCTATAACGATATACTATATAAAGTTATACTATATAACGTAATGCGCTATAACGTTATACTATATAACGTAATAAGTTATAACGATATACCATATAACGTTATACTATATAACGTATTGCGTTATAACGTTATACCATATAACGTAATACGTTATAAGGATATGACATATAACGTTATACTATGTAACGTAATGAGTTATAACGTTACACTATATAACGTAATACGTTATAAGGTTATGCCACATAACGTTATACTATATAACGTAATGCGTTATAACATTATACTATATAACGTTATACTGTATAACGTAATGCGTTATAACGTTATACTATATAACGTAATACGTTATAAGGATATACCATATAACGTTATACTATATAACGTAATGCGCTATAACGTTATACTATATAACGTAATACGTTATAAGGATATGACATATAACGTTATACTATATAACGTAATGCGTTATGACGTTATACTATATAACGTAATACGTTATAAGGATATGCACATAACGTTATACAATATGACGTAATACGTTATAATGATATGCACATAACGTTATACTATATAACGTAATGCGTTATAACGTTACGCTATATAACGTAATACGTTATGAGGATATGGCTCATAACTTTATACTATATGACGTAGTGCGTTATAACGTTATACTATATAACGTAATACGTTATAAGGACATGCCACATAACGTTATACTATATAACGTAATACGATATAAGGATATGCCACATAACGTTATACTATATAACATAATACGTTATAACGATATACTATATAACGATATAATATATAACGTAATGCGTTATAACGTTATACTATATAACGTAATACGTTATTAGGATATGCCACATAACGTTATACTATATAACGTTATACTATATAACGTAATGCGTTATAACGATATACCATATAACGTTATACTATATAACTTAATGCATTATAAGGATATGCCACATAACGTTATACTATATAACGTAATGCGTCATAACGTTATACTATATAACGTAATGCGTTACAACGTTATACTATATAACGTAATACGTTATAACGTTATGCTATATAACGTAATACGATATAACTATATACCATATAACGTTATGCTATATAACGTAATACGCTATAACGATATACCATATAACGTTATACTATATAACTTAATGCATTATAAGGATATGCCACATAACGTTATACTATATAACGTAATGCGTCATAACGTTATACTATATAACGTAATGCGTTACAACGTTATACTATATAACGTAATACGTTATAACCTTATACTATATAACGTAATACGTTATAAGGATATGCCACATAACGTTATACTATATAATGTAATGCGTTATAACGTTATACTATATAACGTAATCTGTTATAACAATATACCATATAACGTTATACTATATAACGTAATGCGTTATAACGTTATACTATATAACGTAATACGTTATAAGGTTATGCCACAAAACGTCATGCGTTATAACGTTATACTATATAACGTAATACGTTATATGGATATGCAATATAACGTTATACTATATAACGTAATGCCTTATAACCTTATACTATATAACGTAATACGTTATATGGATATGCCACATAACGTTATACTATATATCGTAATACGTTATAACATTATACTATGTAACGTAATACGTTATAACGATATGCCACATAACGTTATACTATATAACGTAATACGTTATAAGGATATGACATATAACGTTATACAATATAACGTAATGCGTTATAACGTTATGCTATATAACGTAATACGTTATAAGGATATGCCACATAACGTTATACTATATAACGTTATGCGTTATAAGGATATGCCACATAACGTTATACTATATAACGTAATACGTTATAACGATATACCATATAACGTTATACTATATAACGTAATGCGTTATAACGTTATACTATTTAACATAATACGTTATAAGGATATGCCACATAGCGTTATACTATATAACGTAATGAGTTATAACGTTACACTATATAACGTAATGAGTTATAACGTTACACTATATAACGTAATACGTTATAAGGATATGCCACATAACGTTATACTATATAACGTTATACTATATAACGTAATGCGTTATAACGATATACCATATAACGTTATACTATATAACGTAATGCGTTATAACGTTATACTATTTAACATAATACGTTATAAGGATATGCCACATAACGTTATACTATATAACGTAATACGTTATAAGGATATGACATATAACGTTATACAATATAACGTAATGCGTTATAACGTTATGCTATATAACGTAATACGTTATAAGGATATGCCACATAACGTTATACTATATAACGTTATGCGTTATAAGGATATGCCACATAACGTTATACTATATAACGTAATACGTTATAACGATATACCATATAACGTTATACTATATAACGTAATGCGTTATAACGTTATACTATTTAACATAATACGTTATAAGGATATGCCACATAACGTTATACTATATAACGTAATACGTTATAAGGATATGACATATAACGTTATACAATATAACGTAATGCGTTATAACGTTATGCTATATAACGTAATACGTTATAAGGATATGCCACATAACGTTATACTATATAACGTTATGCGTTATAAGGATATGCCACATAACGTTATACTATATAATGTAATGCGTTATAACGTTATACTATATAACGTAATCTGTTATAACAATATACCATATAACGTTATACTATATAACGTAATGCGTTATAACGTTATACTATATAACGTAATACGTTATTAGGATATGCCACATAACGTTATACTATATAACGTTATACTATATAACGTAATGCGTTATAACGATATACCATATAACGTTATACTATATAACGTAATGCTTTATAACTTTATACTATATAACGTAATACGTTATAAGGATATGACATATAACGTTATACTATATAACGTAATACGTTATAAGGATATGCCACATAACGTTATACTATATAACGTAATGCGTTATAACGTTACACTATGTAATGTAATACGTTATATGTATATGCCACATAACGTTATACTATATAACGCAATACGTTATAAGGATATGCCATATAACATTACACTATATGACGTAATGCGTTATAACGTTATACTATATAACGTAATACGTTATAAGGATATGCCACATAACGTTATACTATATAACGTAATGCGTTATAAGGATATGACATATAACGTTATACTATATAACGTAATAAGTTGTAAGGATATGCCACATAACGTTATACTATATAACTTAATACGTTATAACGATATACTATATAACGTTATACTATATAACGTATGCGTTATAACGTTATACTATATAACGTAATACGATATATGGATATGCCATATAACGTTATACTGTATATCGTAATGCCCTATAACGTCATACTACATAACGTAATGCGTTATAACGATATACCATATAACGTTATACTATATAACGTAATGCGTTATAACGTTATACTATGTAACGTAATACGCTATAGGGATATGACATATAACGTTATACTATATAACGTAATACGTTTTAAGGTTATGCCACATAACGTTATACTATATAACGTAATACGTTATAAGGATATGCCACATAAAGTTATAGTGTATAACGTAATACGTTATAACGATATACTATATAACGTTATACTATATAACGTAATGCGTTATAACGTTATACTATATAACGTAATACGTTATATTGATATGCAATATAACGTTATACTATATAACGTAATGCGTTATAACCATATACTATATAACGTAATACGTTATATGGATATGCGATATAACGTTATGCTATATAACGTAATGCGTTATAACCTTATACTATATAACGTAATACGTTATATCATTATATTATATAACGTAATGCGTTATAACATTATGCTATATAACGTAAAACGTTATAACTATATACCATATAACGTTATGCTATATAACGTAATACGTTATAACGATATACCATATAACGTTATACTATATAACGTTATGCGCTATAACGTTATACTATATAACGTAATACGTTATAACGATATACCATATAACGTTATACTATATAACGTAATGCGTTATAACGTTATACCATATAACGTAATACGTTATAAGGATATGACATAAAACGTTATACTATATAACGTAATGCGTTATAACGATATACTATATAACGTTATACTATATAACGAAATGCGTTATAACGTAATACTATATAACGTAATGCGTTATAACGTTATACTATATAACGTAATACGATATATGGATATGCCATATAACGTTATACTGTATATCGTAATGCGCTATAACGTTATACTATATAACGTAATACGTTATAACGATATACCATATAACGTTATACTATATAACGTAATGCGTTATAACGTTATACTATATAACGTAATACGTTATAAGGATATGACATATAACGTTATACTATATAACGTAATACGTTATAAGGTTATGCCACATAACGTTATACTATATAACGTAATACGTTATAAGGATATGCCACATAACGTTATAGTATATAACGTAATACGTTATAACGATATACTATATAACGATATACTATATATCGTAATGCGTTATAACGTTATACTATATAACGTAATACGTTATAAGGATATGACATATAACGTTATACTATATAACGTAATGCGTTATAACGTTATACTATATAACGTAATGCGTTATAACGTTATACTATATAACGTAATACGTTATAAGGTTATGCCTCATAACGTTATAGTATATAACGTAATGCGTTATAACATTATACTATATAACGTTATACTGTATAACGTAATGCGTTATAACGTTATACTATATAACGTAATGCGTTATAACCTTATACTATATAACGTAATACGTTATATGGATATGCAATATAACGTTATGCTATATAACGTAATGCGTTATAACCTTATACTATGTAACGTAACACGTTATAAGGTTATGCCACATAACGTAATACTATATAACGTAATACGTTATATCATTATATTATATAACGTAATGCGTTATAACATTATGCTATATAACGTAAAACGTTATAACTATATACCATATAACGTTATGCTATATAACGTAATACGTTATAACGATATACCATATAACGTTATACTATATAACGTAATGCGCTATAACGTTATACTATATAACGTAATACGTTATAACGATATACCATATAACGTTATACTATATAACGTAATACGCTATAACGTTATACTATATACCGTAATACGTTATAACGATATACCATATAACGTTATACTATATAACGTAATGCGTTATAACGTTATACCATATAACGTAATACGTTATAAGGATATGACATAAAACGTTATACTATATAACGTAATGAGTTATAACGTCACACTATATAACGTAATACGTTATAAGGTTATGCCACAAAACGTAATGCGTTATAACGTTATACTATATAACGTAATACGTTATATGGATATGCCATATAACGTTATACTATATAACGTAATGCGTTATAACGTTACACTATGTAACGTAATACGTTATAAGGATATGCCACATAACGTTATACTATATATCGTAATACGTTATAACATTATACTATGTAACGTAATACGTTATAAGGATATGCCACATAACGTTATACTATATACCGTAATACGTTATAACGATATACTATATAACGTTATACTATATAACGTAATACGTTATATGAATATGCAATATAACGTTATACTATATAACGTAATGCCTTATAACCTTATACTATATAACGTAATGCGTTATATGGATATGCCACATAACGTTATACTATATATCGTAATACGTTATAACATTATACTATGTAACGCAATACGTTATAAGGATATGCCACATAACGTTATACTATATAACGTAATACGTTATAAGGATATGCCACATAACGTTATACTATATAACGTAATACGTTATAAGGATATGACATATAACGTTATACAATATAACGTAATGCGTTATAACGTTATGCTATATAACGTAATACGTTATAAGGATATGCCACATAACGTTATACTATATAACGTTATGCGTTATAACGTTACGCTATATAACGTAATACGTTATAACGATATACCATATAACGTTATACTATATAACGTAATGCTTTATAACGTTATACTATATAACGTAATACGTTATAATGATATGACATATAACGTTATACTATATAACGTAATACGTTATAATGTTATGCCACATAACGTTATACTGTATAACGTAATACGTTATAAGGATATGCCACATAACGTTATAGTATATAACGTAATACGTTATAACGATATACTATATAACGTAATGCGTTATAACATTATACTATATAACGTAATACGTTATATGGATATGCAATATAACGTTATACTATATAACGTAATGCCTTATAACCTTATACTATATAACGTAATACGTTATATGGATATGCCACATAACGTTATACTATATAACGCAATGCGTTATAACGTTATACTATATAACGTAATACGTTATAAGGATATGCCATATAACATTACTCTATATGACGTAATGCGTTATAACGCTATACTATATAACGTAATACGTTAGAAGGATATGCCACATAACGTTATACTATATAACGTAATGCGTTATAACATTATGCTATATAACGTAATACGTTATAACTATATACCATATAACGTTATGCTATTTAACGTAATACGTTATAACGATATACCATATAACGTTATACTATATAACGTAATGCGCTATAACGTTATACTATATAACGTAATACGTTATAACGATATACCATATAACGTTATACTATATAACGTAATGCGTTATAACGTTATTCCGTATAACGCAATACGTTATAAGGATATGACATAAAACGTTATACTATATAACGTAATGCGTTATAACGTTACACTATATAACGTAATACGTTATAAGGATATGCCACATAACGTTATACTATATAACGTAATGCGCTATAACGATATACTATATAAAGTTATACTATATAACGTAATGCGCTATAACGTTATACTATATAACGTAATAAGTTATAACGATATACCATATAACGTTATACTATATAACGTATTGCGTTATAACGTTATACCATATAACGTAATACGTTATAAGGATATGACATATAACGTTATACTATGTAACGTAATGAGTTATAACGTTACACTATATAACGTAATACGTTATAAGGTTATGCCACATAACGTTATACTATATAACGTAATGCGTTATAACATTATACTATATAACGTTATACTGTATAACGTAATGCGTTATAACGTTATACTATATAACGTAATACGTTATAAGGATATACCATATAACGTTATACTATATAACGTAATGCGCTATAACGTTATACTATATAACGTAATACGTTATAAGGATATGACATATAACGTTATACTATATAACGTAATGCGTTATGACGTTATACTATATAACGTAATACGTTATAAGGATATGCACATAACGTTATACAATATGACGTAATACGTTATAATGATATGCACATAACGTTATACTATATAACGTAATGCGTTATAACGTTACGCTATATAACGTAATACGTTATGAGGATATGGCTCATAACTTTATACTATATGACGTAGTGCGTTATAACGTTATACTATATAACGTAATACGTTATAAGGACATGCCACATAACGTTATACTATATAACGTAATACGATATAAGGATATGCCACATAACGTTATACTATATAACATAATACGTTATAACGATATACTATATAACGTTATACCATATAACGTAATGAGTTATAACGTTATACCATATAACGTAATACGATATATGGATATGCCATATAACGTTATACTATACAACGTAATGCGTTATAGGGATATGACATATAACGTTATACTATATAACGTAATGCGTTAGAACGATATACTATATAACGTTATACTATATAACATAATGCGTTATGACCTTATACTATATAACGTAATACGTTATAAGGATATGCACATAACGTTATACTATATAACATAATGCGTTATAACGATATACTATATAACGATATAATATATAACGTAATGCGTTATAACGTTATACTATATAACGTAATACGTTATAACGATATACCATATAACGTTATACTATATAACGTAATACGTTATAACGATATACCATATAACGTTATACTATATAACTTAATGCATTATAAGGATATGCCACATAACGTTATACTATATAACGTAATGCGTCATAACGTTATACTATATAACGTAATGCGTCATAACGTTATACTATATAACGTAATGCGTTACAACGTTATACTATATAACGTAATACGTTATAACCTTATACTATATAACGTAATACGTTATAAGGATATGCCACATAACGTTATACTATATAATGTAATGCGTTATAACGTTATACTATATAACGTAATCTGTTATAACAATATACCATATAACGTTATACTATATAACGTAATGCGTTATAACGTTATACTATATAACGTAATACGTTATTAGGATATGCCACATAACGTTATACTATATAACGTTATACTATATAACGTAATGCGTTATAACGATATACCATATAACGTTATACTATATAACTTAATGCATTATAAGGATATGCCACATAACGTTATACTATATAACGTAATGCGTCATAACGTTATACTATATAACGTAATGCGTTACAACGTTATACTATATAACGTAATACGTTATAACGTTATGCTATATAACGTAATACGATATAACTATATACCATATAACGTTATGCTATATAACGTAATACGCTATAACGATATACCATATAACGTTATACTATATAACTTAATGCATTATAAGGATATGCCACATAACGTTATACTATATAACGTAATGCGTCATAACGTTATACTATATAACGTAATGCGTTACAACGTTATACTATATAACGTAATACGTTATAACCTTATACTATATAACGTAATACGTTATAAGGATATGCCACATAACGTTATACTATATAATGTAATGCGTTATAACGTTATACTATATAACGTAATCTGTTATAACAATATACCATATAACGTTATACTATATAACGTAATGCGTTATAACGTTATACTATATAACGTAATACGTTATAAGGTTATGCCACAAAACGTCATGCGTTATAACGTTATACTATATAACGTAATACGTTATATGGATATGCAATATAACGTTATACTATATAACGTAATGCCTTATAACCTTATACTATATAACGTAATACGTTATATGGATATGCCACATAACGTTATACTATATATCGTAATACGTTATAACATTATACTATGTAACGTAATACGTTATAACGATATGCCACATAACGTTATACTATATAACGTAATACGTTATAAGGATATGACATATAACGTTATACAATATAACGTAATGCGTTATAACGTTATGCTATATAACGTAATACGTTATAAGGATATGCCACATAACGTTATACTATATAACGTTATGCGTTATAAGGATATGCCACATAACGTTATACTATATAACGTAATACGTTATAACGATATACCATATAACGTTATACTATATAACGTAATGCGTTATAACGTTATACTATTTAACATAATACGTTATAAGGATATGCCACATAGCGTTATACTATATAACGTAATGAGTTATAACGTTACACTATATAACGTAATGAGTTATAACGTTACACTATATAACGTAATACGTTATAAGGATATGCCACATAACGTTATACTATGTAACGTAATACGTTATAACGATATACTATATATCGTTATACTATTAAACGTAATGCGCTATAACGATATACTATATAACGTTATTCTATATAACGTAAAGCGTTATAACGTTATAATATATAACGTAATACGTTATAAGGATATGACATATAACGTTATACTATATAACGTAATGCGTTATAACGTTATACTATTTAACATAATACGTTATAAGGATATGCCACATAGCGTTATACTATATAACGTAATGAGTTATAACGTTACACTATATAACGTAATGAGTTATAACGTTACACTATATAACGTAATACGTTATAAGGATATGCTACATAACGTTATACTATATAACGTAATGCGTTATAACCTTATACTGTATAACGTAATACATTATAAGGATATGACATATAACGTTATACTATATAACGTAATGCGTTATTTCGTTATACTATATAACGTAATACGTTATAAGGTTATGCCACAAAACGTCATACGTTATAACGTTATACTATATAACGTAATACGTTATATGGATATGCCATATAACGTTATACTATATAACGTAATGCGTTATAACGTTACACTGTGTAACGTAATACGTTATAAGGATATGCCACATAACGTTATACTATATATCGCAATACGTTATAACATTATACTATGTAACGTAATACGTTATAAGGATATGCCACAAAACGTTATACTATATACCGTAATACGTTATAACGATATACTATATAACGTTATACTATATAACGTAATGCGTTATAACGTTATACTATATAACGTAATACGTTATATGGATATGCAATATAACGTTATACTATATAACGTAATGCCTTATAACCTTATACTATATAACGTAATACGTCATATGGATATGCCACATAACGTTATACTATATATCGTAATACGTTATAACATTATACTATGTAACGTAATACGTTATAAGGATATGCCACATAACGTTATACTATATAACGTAATACGTTATAAGGATATGCCACATAACGTTATACTATATAACGTAATGCGCTATAACGATATACTATATAAAGTTATACTATATAACGTAATGCGCTATAACGTTATACTATATAACGTAATACGTTATAAGGATATACCATATAACGTTATACTATATAACGTATTGCGTTATAACGTTATACCATATAACGTAATACGTTATAAGGTTATGCCACATAACGTTATACTATATAACGTAATGCGTTATAACATTATACTATATAACGTTATACTGTATAACGTAATGCGCTATAACGTTATACTATATAACGTAATACGTTATAACGATATACCATATAACGTTATACTATATAACGTAATGCGTTATAACGTTATTCCGTATAACGTAATACGTTATAAGGATATGACATTAAACGTTATACTATATAACGTAATGCGTTACAACGTTACACTATATAACGTAATACGTTATAAGGATATGCCACATAACGTTATACTATATAACGTAATACGTTATAAGGATATGCCACATAACGTTATACTATATAACGTAATACGTTATAACGATATACCATATAACGTTATACTATATAACGTAATGCGTTATAACGTTATACCATATAACGCAATACGTTATAAGGATATGACATAAAACGTTATACTATATAACGTAATGCGTTATAACGTTACACTATATAACGTAATACGTTATAAGGATATGCCACATAACGTTATACTATATAACGTAATGCGCTATAACGATATACTATATAAAGTTATACTATATAACGTAATGCGCTATAACGTTATACTATATAACGTAATACGTTATAACGATATACCATATAACGTTATACTATATAACGTATTGCGTTATAACGTTATACCATATAACGTAATACGTTATAAGGATATGACATATAACGTTATACTATATAACGTAATGAGTTATAACGTTACACTATATAACGTAATACGTTATAAGGTTATGCCACATGACGTTATACTATATAACGTAATGCGTTATAACATTATACTATATAACGTTATACTGTATAACGTAATGCGTTATAACGTTATACTATATAACGTAATACGTTATAAGGATATGACATATAACGTTATAGTATATAACGTAATACGTTATAACGATATACTATATAACGTTATACTATATAACGTAATGCGTTATAACGTTATACCATATAACGTAATACGTTATAAGGATATGACATAAAACGTTATACTATATAACGTAATGCGTTATAACGTTACACTATATAACGTAATACGTTATAAGGATATGCCACATAGCGTTATACTATATAACGTAATGAGTTATAACGTTACACTATATAACGTAATGAGTTATAACGTTACACTATATAACGTAATGAGTTATAACGTTACACTATATAACGTAATACGTTATAAGGATATGCTACATAACGTTATACTATATAACGTAATGCGTTATAACCTTATACTATATAACGTAATACATTATAAGAATATGACATATAACGTTATACTATATAACGTAATGCGTTATAACGTTATACTATATAACGTAATACGTTATAAGGTTATGCCACATAACGTTATACTATATAACGTAATGCGTTATAACATTATACTATATAACGTTATACTGTATAACGTAATGCGTTATAACGTTATACTATATAATGTAATACGTTATAAGGATATGACATATAACGTTATACTATATAACGTAATGCGTTATAATGTTATACTATATAACGTAATACGTTATATGGATATGCCACATAACGTTATAGTATATAACGTAATACGTTATAACGATATACTATATAACGTTATACTATATAACGCAACGCGTTATAACGTTATACTATATAACGTAATACGTTATAAGGATATGACATATAACGTTATACTATATAACGTAATGCGTTATAACGTTATACTATATAACGTAATACGTTATATGGATATGCCACATATCGTTATACTATATAACGTAATGCATTATAACATTATACTATATAACGTAATACGTTATATGTATATGCCACATAACGTTATACTATATAACGCAATACGTTATAAGGATATGCCATATAACATTACACTATATGACGTAATGCGTTATAACGTTATTCTATATAACGTAATACGTTATAAGGATATGCCACATAACGTTATACTATATAACGTAATGCGTTATAAGGATATGACATATAACGTTATACTATATAACGTAATGCGTTATAACGTTACACTATATAACGTAATACGTTATAAGGATATGCCACATAACGTTATACTATATAACGTAATACGTTAGAAGGATATGCCACATAACGTTATACTATATATCGTAATACGTTATAACGATATACTATATAACGTTATACTATATAACGTAATGCGTTATAACGTTATACTATATAACGTAATACGATATATGGATATGCCATATAACGTTATACTGCATATCGTAATACGCTATAACGTTTTACTACATAACGTAATACGTTATAACGATATACCATATAACGTTATACTATATAACGTAATGCGTTATAACATTATACTATATAACGTAATACGTTATATGGATATGCAATATAACGTTATACTATATAACGTAATGCCTTATAACCTTCTACTATATAACGTAATACGTTATATGGATATGCCACATAACGTTATACTATATAACGTAATGCGTTATAACGTTATACTATATAACGTAATACGATATATGGATATGCCATATAACGTTATACTGCATATCGTAATGCGCTATAACGTTATACTATATAACGTAATACGTTATAAGAATATGCCATATAACATTACACTATATGACGTAGTGCGTTATAACGTTATTCTATATAACGTAATACGTTATAAGGATATGCCACATAACGTTATACTATATAACGTAATGCGTTATAACGTTACACTATATAACGTAATACGTTATAAGGATATGCCACATAACGTTATACTATATAACGTAATACGTTATAAGGATATGCCATATAACATTACACTATATGACGTAATGCGTTATAACTTTATACTATATAACGTAATACGTTATAAGGATATGCCACATAACGTTATACTATATAACGTAATGCGTTATAAGGATATGACATATAACGTTATACTATATAACGTAATGCGTTATAACGTTACACTATATAACGTAATACGTTATAAGGTTATGCCACATAACGTTATACTATATAACGTAATGCGTTATAACATTATACTATATAACGTTATACTGTATAACGTAATGCGTTATAACGTTATACTATATAACGTAATACGTTATAAGGATATGACATATAACGTTATACTATATAACGTAATGCGTTATAACGTTATACTATATAACGTAATGCGTTATAACGTTATACTATATAACGTAATACGTTATATGGATATGCCACATAACGTTATAGTATATAACGTAATACGTTATAGCGATATACTATATAACGTTATACTATATAACGTAATGCGTTATAACGTTATACTATATAACGTAATACGTTATAAGGATATGACATATAACGTTATATTATATAACGTAATGCGTTATAACGTTATACTATATAACGTAATGCGTTATAACGTTATACTATATAACGTAATACGTTACAAGGATATGACATATAACGTTGTACTATATAACGTGATGCGTTATAACGTTATACTATATAACGTAATGCGTTTTAACGTTAGACTATATAACGTAATGCGTTATAACGATATACTATATAACGTTATACTATATAACGTAATGCGTTATAACGTTATACTATATAACGTAATACGTTATAAGGATATGACATATAACCTTATACTATATATCGTAATACGTTATAAGCATATGCCACATAACGTTATACTATATAACGTTATGCGTTATAACGTTACACTATATAACGTAATACGTTATAAGGATATGCCACATAACGTTATACTATATAACGCAATACGTTATAAGGATATGCCATATAACATTACACTATATGACGTAATGCGATATAACTTTATACTATATAACGTAATACGTTATAAGGATATGCCACATAACGTTATACTATATAACGTAATACGTTATAAGGATTTGCCACATAACGTTATACTATATAACGTAATAAGTTATAAGGATATGCCACATAACGTTATACTATATATCGTAATACGATATAACGATATACTATATAACGTTATACTATATAACGTAATGCGTTATAACGATATACTATATAACGTTATACTATATAACGTAATGCGTTATAACGTTATACTATATAACGTAATACGTTATATGGATATGCCATATAACGTTATACCATATAACGTAATACGTTATAACATTATACTATATAACGTTATACTATATAACGCAATGCGTTATAACGTTATGCTATATAACGTAATACGTTATAACGATATACCATATAACGTTATACTATATAACGTGATACGTTATATGGATATGCCATATAACGTTATACTATATAACGTAATGCGTTATATAGGTATGCCATATAACGTTATACTATATAACGTAATACGTTATAAGGATATGACATATAACGTTATACTATATAACGTAATGCATTGTAACGTTATACTATATAACGTAATACGTTATAAGGACATGACATATAACGTTATACTGTATGACGTAATGCGTTATATCGTTATACTATGTAACGTAATGCGTTATATAGATGTGCCATACAACGTTACACTATATAACGTAATACGTTATAAGGATATGCCATATAGCGTTAAACTATATAACATAATGCGTTCTAACGTTATACTATATAACGTAATACGTTATAAGGATATGCCACATAACGTTATACTATATAACGTACTGCGTTATAACGTTATACTATATAACGTTATATTATATAACGTAATGCGTTATAACGTTATGCTATATAACGTAATGCGTTATAACGATATACCATATAACGTTATACTGTATAACGTAATGCGTTAAAACGATATACTATATAACGTTATACTATATAACGTAATGCGTTATAACGTTATACTATATAACGTAATACGTTATATGGATATGCTATATAACGTTATACTATATAACGTAATATGTTATAAGGATATGACATATAACGTTATACTATATAACGTAATGCATTGTAACGTAATACTATATAACGTAATACGTTATAAGGACATGACATACAACGTTATACTATATGACGTAATGCGTTATAACGTTATAATATGTAACGCAATGCGGTATATAGATATGCCATATAACGTTATACTATGTAACGTAATGCGTTATAACGTTATACTATATAACGTAATGCGTTATAACGATATACTATATAACGTTATACTATATAACGTAATGCGTTATAACGTTATACTATATAACGTAATACGTTATATGGATATGCCATATAACGTTATACTATATAACGTAATACGTTATAAGGATATGACATATAACGTTATACTATATAACGTAATGCATTGTAACGTAATACTATATAACGTAATACGTTATAAGGGTATGACATATAACGTTATACTATATAACGTAATGCATTGTAACGTTATAATATGTAACGTAATGCGGAATATAGATATGCCATATAACGTTATACTATGTAACGTAATGCGTTATAACGTTATACTATATGACGTAATGCGTTATAACGTTATACTATGTAACGTAATGCGTTATATAGATATACCATATAACGTTATGCTATATAACGTAATACGTTATAACGATATACCATATAACGTTATACTATATAACATAATGCGTTACACCGATATACTATATAACGTTATACTATATAACGTAATGCGTTATAACGTTATACTATATAACGTAATGCGTTATATGGATATGCCATATAACGTTATACTATACAACGTAATTCGTTATAACGTTATGCTTTATAACGTAATACGTAATAACGATATACCATATAACGTTATGCTATATATCGTAATACGTTATAACGATATACCATATAACGTTATACTATATAACGTAATGCGTTATACCGATATACTATATAACGTTATACTATATAACGTAATGCGTTATACAGATATGCCATATAACGTTATACTATATAACGAAATACGTTATAAGGATATGACATATAACGTTATACTATATAACGTAATGCATTGTAACGTTATACTATATAACGTAATACGTTATAAGGACATGACATACAACGTTATACTATATGACGTAATGCGTTATAACGTTATAATATGTAACGTAATGCGGAATATAGATATGCCATATAACGTTATACTATGTAACGTAATGCGTTATAACGTTATACTATATGACGTAATGCGTTATAACGTTATACTATGTAACGTAATGCGTTATATAGATATACCATATAACGTTATGCTATATAACGTAATACGTTATAACGATATACCATATAACGTTATACTATATAACATAATGCGTTATACCGATATACTATATAACGTTATACTATATAACGTAATGCGTTATAACGTTATACTATATAACGTAATGCGTTATATGGATATGCCATATAACGTTATACTATATAACGTAATACGTTATAAGGATATGACATATAACGTTATACTATATAACGTAATGCATTGTTCGTTATACTATATAACGTAATACGTTATAAGGACATGACATACAACGTTATACTATATGACATAATGCGTTATAACGTTATAGTATGTAACGTAATGCGGTATATAGATATGCCATGTAACGTTATACTATGTAACGTAATGCGTTATAACGTTATACTATATAACGTAATGCGTTATAACGTTATACTATATAACGTAATACGTTATATGGATATGCCATATAACGTTATACTATATAACGTAATGCATTATAACGTTATAGTATATAACGTAATACGTTATAAGGACATGACATATAACGTTATACTATATGACGTAATGCGTTATAACGTTATACCATGTAACGTAATGCGTTATATAGATATACCATATAACGTTATGCTATATAACGTAATACGTTATAACGATATACCATATAACGTTATACTATATAACGTAATGCGTTATACCGATATACTATATAACGTTATACTATATAACGTAATGCGTTATAACGTTATACTATATAACGTAATACGTTATATGGATATGCCATATAACGTTATACTATATAACGTAATGCATTATAACGTTATAGTATATAACGTAATACGTTATAAGGACATGCCACATGACGTTATACTATATAACGTAATACGTTATACCGTTATGCTATATAACGTAATACGTTATAACGATATACCATCTAACGTTATGCTATATAACGTAATACGTTATAACTATATACCATATAAGGTTATGCTATATAATGTAATATGCTATAACGATATACCATATAACGTTATACTATATAACGTAATGCGTTATAACAATATACTATATAACGTTATACTATATAACGTAATGTGTTATAACGTTATACTATATAACGTAATACGTTAGATGGATATGCCATTAAACGTTATACCATATAACGTAATACGTATAACATTATACTATATAACGTTAATCTATATAACGCAATGCGTTATAACGTTATGCTATATAACGTAATACGTTATAACGATATACCATATAACGTTATGCTATATAACGTAATACGTTATAACCATATACCATATAACGTTATACAATATAACGTAATGCGATATACCGATACTCTATATAACGTTATACTACATAACGTAATGCGTTATAAGGTTATACTATATAACGTAATACGTTATAAGGATATGCCACATGACGTTATACTATATAACGTAATACGTTATAACGATATACCATCTAACGTTATGCTATCTAACGTAATACGTTGTAACGATATACCATATAACGTTATACTATATAACGTAATACGTTATATGGATATGCCATATAACGTTATACTATATAACGTAATGCATTATAACGTTATACTATATAACGTAATACGTTATAAGGATATGCCACATGACGTTATACTATATTACGTAATAGGTTATAACGATATACCATCTAACGTTATGCTATGTAACGTAATACGTTATAACGATATAACATATAACGTTATACTATATAACGTAATGCGTTATAACGATATACTATATAACGTTATACTATATAACGTAATGCGTTATAACGTTATACTATATAACGTAATACGTTATATGGATATGCCATATAACGTTATACCATATAACGTAATACGTTATAACATTATACTATATAACGTTATACTATATAACGCAATGCGTTATAACGTTATGCTATATAACGTAATACGTTATAACGATATACCATATAACGTTATACTATATAACGTGATACGTTATATGGATATGCCATATAACGTTATACTATATAACGTAATGCGTTATATAGGTATGCCATATAACGTTATACTATATAACGTAATACGTTATAAGGATATGACATATAACGTTATACTATATAACGTAATGCATTGTAACGTTATACTATATAACGTAATACGTTATAAGGACATGACATATAACGTTATACTGTATGACGTAATGCGTTATATCATTATACTATGTAACGTAATGCGTTATAAGGATATGCCACATAACGTTATACTATATAACGTACTGCGTTATAACGTTATACTATATAACGTTATATTATATAACGTAATAGGTTATAACGTTATGCTATATAACGTAATGCGTTATAACGATATACCATATAACGTTATACTGTATAACGTAATGCGTTAAAACGATATACTATATAACGTTATACTATATAACGTAATGCGTTATAACGTTATACTATATAACGTAATACGTTATAAGGATATGCCACATAACGTTATACTATATAACGTACTGCGTTATAACGTTATACTATATAACGTTATATTATATAACGTAATGCGTTATAACGTTATGCTATATAACGTAATGCGTTATAACGATATACCATATAACGTTATACTGTATAACGTAATGCGTTAAAACGATATACTATATAACGTTATACTATATAACGTAATGCGTTATAACGTTATACTATATAACGTAATACGTTATATGGATATGCTATATAACGTTATACTATATAACGTAATACGTTATAAGGATATGACATATAACGTTATACTATATAACGTAATGCATTGTAACGAAATACTATATAACGTAATACGTTATAAGGACATGACATACAACGTTATACTATATGACGTAATGCGTTATAACGTTATAATATGTAACGCAATGCGGTATATAGATATGCCATATAACGTTATACTATGTAACGTAATGCGTTATAACGTTATACTATATAACGTAATGCGTTATAACGATATACTATATAACGTTATACTATATAACGTACTGCGTTATAACGTTATACTATATAACGTTATATTATATAACGTAATGCGTTATAACGTTATGCTATATAACGTAATGCGTTATAACGATATACCATATAACGTTATACTGTATAACGTAATGCGTTAAAACGATATACTATATAACGTTATACTATATAACGTAATGCGTTATAACGTTATACTATATAACGTAATACGTTATATGGATATGCTATATAACGTTATACTATATAACGTAATACGTTATAAGGATATGACATATAACGTTATACCATATAACGTAATACGTTATAACATTATACTATATAACGTTATACTATATAACGCAATGCGTTATAACGTTATGCTATATAACGTAATACGTTATAACGATATACCATATAACGTTATACTATATAACGTGATACGTTATATGGATATGCCATATAACGTTATACTATATAACGTAATGCGTTATATAGGTATGCCATATAACGTTATACTATATAACGTAATACGTTATAAGGATATGACATATAACGTTATACTATATAACGTAATGCATTGTAACGTTATACTATATAACGTAATACGTTATAAGGACATGACATATAACGTTATACTGTATGACGTAATGCGTTATATCATTATACTATGTAACGTAATGCGTTATAAGGATATGCCACATAACGTTATACTATATAACGTACTGCGTTATAACGTTATACTATATAACGTTATATTATATAACGTAATAGGTTATAACGTTATGCTATATAACGTAATGCGTTATAACGATATACCATATAACGTTATACTGTATAACGTAATGCGTTAAAACGATATACTATATAACGTTATACTATATAACGTAATGCGTTATAACGTTATACTATATAACGTAATACGTTATAAGGATATGCCACATAACGTTATACTATATAACGTACTGCGTTATAACGTTATACTATATAACGTTATATTATATAACGTAATGCGTTATAACGTTATGCTATATAACGTAATGCGTTATAACGATATACCATATAACGTTATACTGTATAACGTAATGCGTTAAAACGATATACTATATAACGTTATACTATATAACGTAATGCGTTATAACGTTATACTATATAACGTAATACGTTATATGGATATGCTATATAACGTTATACTATATAACGTAATACGTTATAAGGATATGACATATAACGTTATACTATATAACGTAATGCATTGTAACGAAATACTATATAACGTAATACGTTATAAGGACATGACATACAACGTTATACTATATGACGTAATGCGTTATAACGTTATAATATGTAACGCAATGCGGTATATAGATATGCCATATAACGTTATACTATGTAACGTAATGCGTTATAACGTTATACTATATAACGTAATGCGTTATAACGATATACTATATAACGTTATACTATATAACGTAATGCGTTATAACGTTATACTATATAACGTAATACGTTATATGGATATGCCATATAACGTTATACTATATAACGTAATACGTTATAAGGATATGACATATAACGTTATACTATATAACGTAATGCATTGTAACGTAATACTATATAACGTAATACGTTATAAGGGTATGACATATAACGTTATACTATATAACGTAATGCATTGTAACGTTATAATATGTAACGTAATGCGGAATATAGATATGCCATATAACGTTATACTATGTAACGTAATGCGTTATAACGTTATACTATATGACGTAATGCGTTATAACGTTATGCTATGTGACGTAATGCGTTATATAGATATACCATATAACGTTATGCTATATAACGTAATACGTTATAACGATGTACCATATAACGTTATACTATATAACATAATGCGTTATACCGATATACTATATAACGTTATACTATATAACGTAATGCGTTATAACGTTATACTATATAACGTAATGCGTTATATGGATATGCCATATAACGTTATACTATACAACGTAATTCGTTATAACGTTATGCTTTATAACGTAATACGTAATAACGATATACCATATAACGTTATGCTATATATCGTAATACGTTATAACGATATACCATATAACGTTATACTATATAACGTAATGCGTTATACCGATATACTATATAACGTTATACTATATAACGTAATGCGTTATACAGATATGCCATATAACGTTATACTATATAACGAAATACGTTATAAGGATATGACATATAACGTTATACTATATAACGTAATGCATTGTAACGTTATACTATATAACGTAATACGTTATAAGGACATGACATACAACGTTATACTATATGACGTAATGCGTTATAACGTTATAATATGTAACGTAATGCGGAATATAGATATGCCATATAACGTTATACTATGTAACGTAATGCGTTATAACGTTATACTATATGACGTAATGCGTTATAACGTTATACTATGTAACGTAATGCGTTATATAGATATACCATATAACGTTATGCTATATAACGTAATACGTTATAACGATATACCATATAACGTTATACTATATAACATAATGCGTTATACCGATATACTATATAACGTTATACTATATAACGTAATGCGTTATAACGTTATACTATATAACATAATGCGTTATAACGTTACACTATATAACGTAATACGTTATAAGGATATGCCATATAACGTTATACTATATCACGTAATGCGTTATAACATTATACTATATAACGTAATATGTTATAAGAATATGCCACATAACGTTATACTATACAACGTAATTCGTTATAACGTTATGCTTTATAACGTAATACGTAATAACGATATACCATATAACGTTATGCTATATATCGTAATACGTTATAACGATATACCATATAACGTTATACTATATAACGTAATGCGTTATACCGATATACTATATAACGTTATACTATATAACGTAATGCGTTATACAGATATGCCATATAACGTTATACTATATAACGAAATACGTTATAAGGATATGACATATAACGTTATACTATATAACGTAATGCATTGTAACGTTATACTATATAACGTAATACGTTATAAGGACATGACATACAACGTTATACTATATGACGTAATGCGTTATAACGTTATAATATGTAACGTAATGCGGAATATAGATATGCCATATAACGTTATACTATGTAACGTAATGCGTTATAACGTTATACTATATGACGTAATGCGTTATAACGTTATACTATGTAACGTAATGCGTTATATAGATATACCATATAACGTTATGCTATATAACGTAATACGTTATAACGATATACCATATAACGTTATACTATATAACATAATGCGTTATACCGATATACTATATAACGTAATGCGTTATAACGTTATACTATATAACGTAATGCGTTATATGGATATGCCATATAACGTTATACTATATAACGTAATACGTTATAAGGATATGACATATAACGTTATACTATATAACGTAATGCATTGTTCGTTATACTATATAACGTAATACGTTATAAGGACATGACATACAACGTTATACTATATGACATAATGCGTTATAACGTTATAATATGTAACGTAATGCGGTATATAGATATGCCATGTAACGTTATACTATGTAACGTAATGCGTTATAACGTTATACTATATAACGTAATGCGTTATAACGTTATACTATATAACGTAATACGTTATATGGATATGCCATATAACGTTATACTATATAACGTAATGCATTATAACGTTATAGTATATAACGTAATACGTTATAAGGACATGACATATAACGTTATACTATATGACGTAATGCGTTATAACGTTATACCATGTAACGTAATGCGT
This sequence comes from Bombus affinis, assembly GCF_024516045.1. Lineage (NCBI taxonomy): Eukaryota > Metazoa > Arthropoda > Insecta > Hymenoptera > Apidae > Bombus > Bombus affinis. Next base: position 225,127 of record NW_026108847.1, read on the forward strand.
TATATAGATATACCATATAACGTTATGCTATATAACGTAATACGTTATAACGATATACCATATAACGTTATACTATATAACGTAATGCGTTATACCGATATACTATATAACGTTATACTATATAACGTAATGCGTTATAACGTTATACTATATAACGTAATACGTTATATGGATATGCCATATAACGTTATACTATATAACGTAATGCATTATAACGTTATAGTATATAACGTAATACGTTATAAGGACATGCCACATGACGTTATACTATATAACGTAATACGTTATACCGTTATGCTATATAACGTAATACGTTATAACGATATACCATCTAACGTTATGCTATATAACGTAATACGTTATAACTATATACCATATAAGGTTATGCTATATAATGTAATATGCTATAACGATATACCATATAACGTTATACTATATAACGCAATGCGTTATAACGTTATGCTATATAACGTAATACGTTATAACGATATACCATCTAACGTTATGCTATATAACGTAATACGTTATAACTATATACCATATAAGGTTATGCTATATAATGTAATATGCTATAACGATATACCATATAACGTTATACTATATAACGCAATGCGTTATAACGTTATGCTATATAACGTAATACGTTATAACGATATACCATATAACGTTATACTATATAACGTAATACGTTAGATGGATATGCCATTAAACGTTATACCATATAACGTAATACGTATAACATTATACTATATAACGTTAATCTATATAACGCAATGCGTTATAACGTTATGCTATATAACGTAATACGTTATAACGATATACCATATAACGTTATGCTATATAACGTAATACGTTATAACCATATACCATATAACGTTATACAACATAACGTAATGCGATATACCGATACTCTATATAACGTTATACTACATAACGTAATGCGTTATAAGGTTATACTATATAACGTAATACGTTATAAGGATATGCCACATGACGTTATACTATATAACGTAATACGTTATAACGATATACCATCTAACGTTATGCTATGTAACGTAATAAGTTATAACGTTATACCGTATAGCGGTATACTATATAACGTAATACGTTATAACGGTATACCATCTAACGTTATGCTATGTAACGTAATACGTTATAACGATATAACATATAACGTTATACTATATAACGTAATGCGTTATAACGATATACTATATAACGTTATACTATATAACGTAATGCGTTATAACGTTATACTATATAACGTAATACGTTATATGGATATGCCATATAACGTTATACCATATAACGTTATACCATATAACGTAATACGTTATAACATTATACTATATAACGTTATACTATATAACGCAATGCGTTATAACGTTATGCTATATAACGTAATACGTTATAACGATATACCATATAACGTTATACTATATAACGTGATACGTTGTATGGATATGCCATATAACGTTATACTATATAACGTAATGCGTTATATAGGTATGCCATATAACGTTATACTATATAACGTAATGCATTATAACGTTATACTATATAACGTAATACGTTATAAGGATATGCCACATGACGTTATACTATATAACGTAATAGGTTATAACGATATACCATCTAACGTTATGCTATGTAACGTAATACGTTATAACGTTATACCGTATAGCGGTATACTATATAACGTAATACGTTATAACGGTATACCATCTAACGTTATGCTATGTAACGTAATACGTTATAACGATATAACATATAACGTTATACTATATAACGTAATGCGTTATAACGATGTACTATATAACGTTATACTATATTACGTAATGCGTTATAACGTTATACTATATAACGTAATACGTTATATGGATATGCCATATAACGTTATACCATATAACGTAATACGTTATAACATTATACTATATAACGTTATACTATATAACGCAATGCGTTATAACGTTATGCTATATAACGTAATACGTTATAACGATATACCATATAACGTTATACTATATAACGTGATACGTTGTATGGATATGCCATATAACGTTATACTATATAACGTAATGCTTTATATAGGTATGCCATATAACGTTATACTATATAACGTAATACGTTATAAGGATATGACATATAACGTTATACTATATAACGTAATGCATTGTAACGTTATACTATATAACGTAATACGTTATAAGGACATGACATATAACGTTATACTGTATGACGTAATGCGTTATATCGTTATACTATGTAACGTAATGCGTTATATAGATGTGCCATACAATGTTACACTATATAACGTAATACGTTATAAGGATATGCCACATAACGTTATACTATATAACGTACTGCGTTATAACGTTATACTATATAACGTTATATTATATAACGTAATGCGTTATAACGTTATGCTATATAACGTAATGCGTTATAACGATATACCATATAACGTTATACTGTATAACGTAATGCGTTAAAACGATATACTATATAACGTTATACTATATAACGTAATGCGTTATAACGTTATACTATATAACGTAATACGTTATATGGATATGCTATATAACGTTATACTATATAACGTAATACGTTATAAGGATATGACATATAACGTTATACTATATAACGTAATGCATTGTAACGTAATACTATATAACGTAATACGTTATAAGGACATGACATACAACGTTATACTATATGACGTAATGCGTTATAACGTTATAATATGTAACGCAATGCGGTATATAGATATGCCATATAACGTTATACTATGTAACGTAATGCGTTATAACGTTATACTATATAACGTAATGCGTTATAACGATATACTATATAACGTTATACTATATAACGTAATGCGTTATAACGTTATACTATATAACGTAATACGTTATATGGATATGCCATATAACGTTATACTATATAACGTAATACGTTGTAAGGATATGACATATAACGTTATACTATATAACGTAATGCATTGTAACGTAATACTATATAACGTAATACGTTATAAGGATATGACATATAACGTTATACTATATAACGTAATGCATTGTAACGTTATACTATATAACGTAATACGTTATAAGGATATGACATATAACGTTATACTATATAACGTAATGCATTGTATCGTAATACTATTTAACGTAATACGTTATAAGGACATGACATACAACGTTATACTATATGACGTAATGCGTTATAACGTTATAATATGTAACGTAATGCGGTATAAGATATGCCATATAACGTTATACTATGTAACGTAATGCGTTATAACGTTATACTATATAACGTAATGCGTTATAACGTTATACTATATAACGTAATACGTTATAAGGATATGCCACATAACGTTATACTATATAATGTAATGCGTTATGACGTTATACTATATAACGTAATACGTTATAAGGATATGCCACATAACGTTGTGTTATATAACGTTATACTATATAACGTAATGCGTTATAACGATATACTATATAACGTTATACTATATAACATAATGCGTTATAACGTTACACTATATAACGTAATACGTTATAACGTTATACTATATAACGTAATACGTTATAAGGATATGCCACATAACGTTATACTATATATCGTAATACGTTATAACAATATACTATATAACGTTATACTATATAACGTAATGCGTTATGACGTTATACTATATAACGTAATACGTTATAAGGATATGCCACATAACGTCATACTATATCACGTAATGCGTTATAACGTTACACTATATAACGTAATACGTTATGAGGATATGCCACATAACGTTATACTATATACCGTAATGCGTTATAACCTTATACTACATAACGTAATACGTTATATGGATATGGCATATAACGTTATACTATATAACGTAATGCGTTATAACCTTATACTATATAACGTAATACGTTATAACATTATACTATATAACGTTATATTATATAACGTAATGCGTTATAACATTATGCTATATAACGTAATACGTTATAACTATATTCCATATAACGTTATGCTATATAACGTAATACGTTATAACGATATACCATATAACGTTATACTATATAACGTAATGCGTTATAACGTTATACTATATAACGCAATACGTTATAAGGATATGCCACATGACGTTATACTATATAATGTAATGCGTTATGACGTTATACTATATAACGTAATACGTTATAAGGATATGGCGTATAACGTTATACTATATAACGTAATGCGTTATAACCTTATACTATATAACGTAATACGTTATAACATTATACTATATAACGTTATATTATATAACGTAATGCGTTATAACATTATGCTATATAACGTAATACGTTATAACTATATACCATATAACGTTATGCTATATAACGTAATACGTTATAACGATATACCATATAACGTTATACTATATAACGTAATGCGTTATAACGTTATACTACATAACGTAATGCGTTATAACGATATACTATATAACGTTATACTATATAACATAATGCGTTATAACGTTACACCATATAACGTAATGCGTTATGAGGATATGCCACATAACGTTATACTATATAACGTAATGCGTTATAACCTTATACTACATAACGTAATACGTTATATGGATATGCCATATAACGTTATACTATATAACGTAATGCGTTATAACCTTATACTATATAACGTAATACGTTATAACATTATACTATATAACGTTATATTATATAACGTAATGCGTTATAACATTATGCTATATAGCGTAATACGTTATAACTATATACCATATAACGATATGCTATATAACGTAATACGTTATAACGATATACCATATAACGTTATACAATATAACGTAATGCGTTATAACGTTATACTATATAACGTAATGCGTTGTAAGGACATGCCACATAACGTTATACTATATAACGTAATGCGTCATAACGTTATACTATATAACGTAATGCTTTATAACGATATAATATATAACGTTATACTATATAATATAATGCGTTATGACGTTATACTATATAACGTAATACGTTATAAGGATATGCCACATAACGTTATACTATATAACGTAATACGTTATAAGGATATGCCACATAACGTTATACTATATAACGTAATGCGTTATGACGTTATACTATATAACGTAATGCGTTATGCCGTTATACTATATAACGTAATGCGTTATGACGTTATACTATATAGCGTAATGCGTTATGACGTTGTACTATATAACGTAATACGTTATAAGGATATGCCACATAACGTCATACTATATAACGTAATGCGTTATAACGTTACACTATATAACGTAATACGTTATGAGGATATGCCACATACCGTTATACTATATAACATAATGCGTTATAACCTTATACTACATCACTTAATACGTTATATGGATATGCCATATAACGTTATACTATATAACGTAATATGTTATGACCTTATACTATATAACGTAATACGTTATAACATTATACTATATAACGTTATATTATATAACGTAATGCGTTATAACATTATGCTATATAACGTAATACGTTATAACTATAAACCATATAACGTTATACTATATAACGTAATGCGTTATAACGCTATACTATATAACGTAATACGTTATAAGGATATGCCACATAACGTTGTGTTATATAACGTTATACTATATAACGTAATGCGTTATAACGATATACTATATAACGTTATACTATATAACATAATGCGTTATAACGTTACACTATATAACGTAATACGTTATAACGTTATACTATATAACGTAATACGTTATAAGGATATGCCACATAACGTTATACTATATATCGTAATACGTTATAACAATATACTATATAACGTTATACTATATAACGTAATGCGTTATGACGTTATACTATATTACGTAATACGTTATAAGGATATGCCACATAACGTCATACTATATCACGTAATGCGTTATAACGTTACACTATATAACGTAATACGTTATGAGGATATGCCACATACCGTTATACTATATAACATAATGCGTTATAACCTTATACTACATCACTTAATACGTTATATGGATATGCCATATAACGTTATACTATATAACGTAATGCGTTATAACCTTATACTATATAACGTAATACGTTATAACATTATACTATATAACGTTATATTATATAACGTAATGCGTTATAACATTATGCTATATAACGTAATACGTTATAACTATATTCCATATAACGTTATGCTATATAACGTAATACGTTATAACGATATACCATATAACGTTATACTATATAACGTAATGCGTTATAACGTTATACTATATAACGTAATACGTTATAAGGATATGCCACATGACGTTATACTATATAATGTAATGCGTTATGACGTTATACTATATAACGTAATACGTTATAAGGATATGGCGTATAACGTTATACTATATAACGTAATGCGTTATAACCTTATACTATATAACGTAATACGTTATAACATTATACTATATAACGTTATATTATATAACGTAATGCGTTATAACATTATGCTATATAACGTAATACGTTATAACTATATACCATATAACGTTATGCTATATAACGTAATACGTTATAACGATATACCATATAACGTTATACTATATAACGTAATGCGTTATAACGTTATACTACATAACGTAATGCGTTATAACGATATACTATATAACGTTATACTATATAACATAATGCGTTATAACGTTACACCATATAACGTAATGCGTTATGAGGATATGCCACATAACGTTATACTATATAACGTAATGCGTTATAACCTTATACTATATAACGTAATACGTTATAACATTATACTATATAACGTTATATTATATAACGTAATGCGTTATAACATTATGCTATATAGCGTAATACGTTATAACTATATACCATATAACGATATGCTATATAACGTAATACGTTATAACGATATACCATATAACGTTATACTATATAACGTAATGCGTTATAACGTTATACTATATAACGTAATGCGTTGTAAGGACATGCCACATAACGTTATACTATATAACGTAATGCGTCATAACGTTATACTATATAACGTAATGCTTTATAACGATATAATATATAACGTTATACTATATAATATAATGCGTTATGACGTTATACTATATAACGTAATACGTTATAAGGATATGCCACATAACGTTATACTATATAACGTAATACGTTATAAGGATATGCCACATAACGTTATACTATATAACGTAATGCGTTATGACGTTATACTATATAACGTAATGCGTTATGCCGTTATACTATATAACGTAATGCGTTATGACGTTATACTATATAGCGTAATGCGTTATGACGTTGTACTATATAACGTAATACGTTATAAGGATATGCCACATAACGTCATACTATATAACGTAATGCGTTATAACGTTACACTATATAACGTAATACGTTATGAGGATATGCCACATACCGTTATACTATATAACATAATGCGTTATAACCTTATACTACATCACTTAATACGTTATATGGATATGCCATATAACGTTATACTATATAACGTAATATGTTATGACCTTATACTATATAACGTAATACGTTATAACATTATACTATATAACGTTATATTATATAACGTAATGCGTTATAACATTATGCTATATAACGTAATACGTTATAACTATATACCATATAACGTTATACTATATAACGTAATGCGTTATAACGCTATACTATATAACGTAATACGTTATAAGGATATGCCACATAACGTTATACTATATAACGTTATACTATATAACGTAATGCGTTATAACGATATACTTTATAACGTTATACAATATAACATAATGCGTTATAACGTTATACTATATAACGTAATACGTTATATCGTTATACTATATAACGTAATACGTTATAAGGATATGCCACATAACGTTATACTATATAATGTAATACGTTATAACGTTATACTATATAACATAATGCGTTATAACGTTATACTATATAACGTAATACGTTATAAGGATATGACATATAACGTTATACTATATAACGTAATGCATTATGACCTTATACTATATAACGTAATGCGTTATGACGTTATACTGTATAACGTAATACGTTATAAGGATATGCCACATAACGTCATACTATTTAACGTAATGCGTTATAACGTTACACTATATAACGTAATACGTTATATGGATATGCCACATAACGTCATACTATATAACGTAATGCGTTATAACGTTACAGTATATAACGTAATACGTTATAAGGATATGACATATAACGTTATACTATATAACGTAATGCGTTATAACCTTATACCATATAACGTAATACGTTATAACATTATACTATATAACCTTATATTATATAACGTAATGCGTTATAACATTATGCTATATAACGTAATACGTTATAACTATATACCATATAACGTTATGCTATATAACGGAATGCATTATAACGATGTACCATATAACGTTATACTATATAACGTAATGCGTTATAAGGATATGCCACATAACGTTATACTATATAACGTAATGCTTTATAACGATATAATATATAACGTTATACTATATAATATAATGCGTTATGACGTTATACTATATAACGTAATACGTTATAAGGATATGCCACATAACGTTATACTATATAACGTAATGCGTTATAACGTTACACTATATAACGTAATACGTTATATGGATATGCCACATAACGTCATACTATATAACGTAATGCGTTATAACGTTACAGTATATAACGTAATACGTTATAAGGATATGACATATAACGTTATACTATATAACGTAATGCGTTAGAACGATATACTATATAACGTTATACTATATAACATAATGCGTTATAACGTTATACTATATAACGTAATACGTTATAAGGATATGACATATGACGTTATACAATATAACGTAATGCGTTATGACGTTATACTATATAACGTAATACGTTAGAAGGATATGCACATAACGTTATACTATATAACGTAATGCGTTATAACGTTAGACTATATAACGTATTGCGTTGTAACGATATACTATATAACGTTATACTATATAACATAATGCGTTATAACGTTATACTATATAACGTAATACGTTATAAGGATATGCCACATAACGTTATACTATATAACTTAATGCGTTATAACGTTACACTATATAACGTAATACGTTATAAGGATATGCCACATAACGTTATACTATATAACGTAATACAATATAAGGATATGCCACATAACGTTATACTATATAAAATAATGCCTTATAACCTTATACTATATAACGTAATACGTTATAACATTATACTATATAACCCTATATTATATAACGTAATGCGTTATACCGTTATACTATATAACGTAATACGTTATATCGTTATACTATCTAACGTAATACGTTATAAGGATATGCCACATAACGTTATACTATATAACGTTATACTATATAACGTAATGCGTTCTAACGATATACTATATAACGTTATACTATATAACATAATGCGTTATAACGTTATACTATATAACGTAATACGTTATAAGGATATGACATATAACGTTATACTATATAACGTAATGCATTATGACCTTATACTATATAACGTAATGCGTTATGACGTTATACTATATAACGTAATACGTTATAAGGATATGCCACATAACGTTATACTATATAATGTAATGCGTTATGACGTTATACTATATAACGTAATACGTTATAAGGATATGCCACATAACGTTATACTATATAACGTAATACGTTATAAGGATATGCCACATAACGTTATACTATATAACGTAATGCGTTATGACGTTATACTATATAACGTAATGCGTTATGCCGTTATACTATATAACGTAATGCGTTATGACGTTATACTATATAACGTAATGCGTTATGACGTTGTACTATATAACGTAATACGTTATAAGGATATGCCACATAACGTCATACTATATAACGTAATGCGTTATAACGTTACACTATATAACGTAATACGTTATGAGGATATGCCACATACCGTTATACTATATACCGTAATGCGTTATAACCTTATACTACATAACGTAATACGTTATATGGATATGGCATATAACGTTATACTATATAACGTAATGCGTTATAACCTTATACTATATAACGTAATACGTTATAACATTATACTATATAACGTTATATTATATAACGTAATGCGTTATAACATTATGCTATATAACGTAATACGTTATAACTATATTCCATATAACGTTATGCTATATAACGTAATACGTTATAACGATATACCATATAACGTTATACTATATAACGTAATGCGTTATAACATTATGCTATATAACGTAATACGTTATAACTATATACCATATAACGTTATGCTATATAACGTAATGCATTATAACGATGTACCATATAACGTTATACTATATAACGTAATGCGTTATAAGGATATGCCACATAACGTTATATTATATAACGTAATGCGTCATAACGTTACACTATATAACGTAATGCGTCATAACGTTATACTATATAACGTAATGCTTTATAACGATATAATATATAACGTTATACTATATAATATAATGCGTTATGACGTTATACTATATAACGTAATACGTCATAAGGATATGCCACATAACGTTATACTATATAACGTAATGCGTTATAACGTTACACTATATAACGTAATACGTTATAAGGATATGCCACATAACGTCATACTATATAACGTAATGCGTTATAACGTTACACTATATAACGTAATACGTTATAAGGATATGACATATAACGTTATACTATATAACGTAATGCGTTAGAACGATATACTATATAACGTTATACTATATAACATAATGCGTTATAACGTTATACAATATAACGTAATGCGTTATGACGTTATACTATATAACGTAATACGTTATAAGGATATGCACATAACGTTATACTATATAACGTAATGCGTTATAACGTTAGACTACATAACGTATTGCGTTGTAACGATATACTATATAACGTTATACTATATAACATAATGCGTTATAACGTTATACTATATAACGTAATACGTTATAAGGATATGCCACATAACGTTATACTATATAACTTAATGCCTTATAACGTTACACTATATAACGTAATACGTTATAACGATATGCCACATAACGTTATACTATATAATGTAATGCGTTATGACGTTATACTATATAACGTAATACGTTATAAGGATATGCCACATAACGTTATACTATATAACGTTATACTATATAACGTAATGCGTTAGAACGATATACTTTATAACGTTATACTATATAACATAATGCGTTATAACGTTATACTATATAACGTAATACGTTATATCGTTATACTATATAACGTAATACGTTATAAGGATATGCCACATAACGTTATACTATATAATGTAATACGTTATAACGTTATACTATATAACGTAATACGTTATAACAATATACTATATAACGTTATACTATATAACGTAATGCGTTATAACGTTATACTATATAACGTAATACGTTATAAGGATATGCCACATAACGTTATACCATATAATGTAATGCGTTATGACGTTATACTATATAACGTAATACGTTATAAGGATATGCCACATAACGTTATACTATATAACGTTATACTATATAACGTAATGCGTTCTAACGATATACTATATAACGTTATACTATATAACATAATGCGTTATAACGTTATACTATATAACGTAATACGTTATAAGGATATGACATATAACGTTATACTATATAACGTAATGCATTATGACCTTATACTATATAACGTAATGCGTTATGACGTTATACTATATAACGTAATACGTTATAAGGATATGCCACATAACGTTATACTATATAATGTAATGCGTTATGACGTTATACTATATAACGTAATACGTTATAAGGATATGCCACATAACGTTATACTATATAACGTAATACGTTATAAGGATATGCCACATAACGTTATACTATATAACGTAATGCGTTATGACGTTATACTATATAACGTAATGCGTTATGCCGTTATACTATATAACGTAATGCGTTATGACGTTATACTATATAACGTAATGCGTTATGACGTTGTACTATATAACGTAATACGTTATAAGGATATGCCACATAACGTCATACTATATAACGTAATGCGTTATAACGTTACACTATATAACGTAATACGTTATGAGGATATGCCACATACCGTTATACTATATAACATAATGCGTTATAACCTTATACTACATCACTTAATACGTTATATGGATATGCCATATAACGTTATACTATATAACGTAATGCGTTATGACCTTATACTATATAACGTAATACGTTATAACATTATACTATATAACGTTATATTATATAACGTAATGCGTTATAACATTATGCTATATAACGTAATACGTTATAACTATATACCATATAACGTTATGCTATATAACGTAATGCATTATAACGATGTACCATATAACGTTATACTATATAACGTAATGCGTTATAAGGATATGCCACATAACGTTATACTATATAACGTTATACTATATAACGTAATGCGTTATAACGATATACTTTATAACGTTATACAATATAACATAATGCGTTATAACGTTATACTATATAACGTAATACGTTATATCGTTATACTATATAACGTAATACGTTATAAGGATATGCCACATAACGTTATACTATATAATGTAATACGTTATAACGTTATACTATATAACATAATGCGTTATAACGTTATACTATATAACGTAATACGTTATAAGGATATGACATATAACGTTATACTATATAACGTAATGCATTATGACCTTATACTATATAACGTAATGCGTTATGACGTTATACTGTATAACGTAATACGTTATAAGGATATGCCACATAACGTCATACTATATAACGTAATGCGTTATAACCTTATACTACCTAACGTAATACGTTATATGGATATGCCATATAACGTTATACTATATAACGTAATGCGTTATAACCTTATACCATATAACGTAATACGTTATAACATTATACTATATAACCTTATATTATATAACGTAATGCGTTATAACATTATGCTATATAACGTAATACGTTATAACTATATACCATATAACGTTATGCTATATAACGTAATGCATTATAACGATGTACCATATAACGTTATACTATATAACGTAATGCGTTATAAGGATATGCCACATAACGTTATACTATATAACGTAATGCTTTATAACGATATAATATATAACGTTATACTATATAATATAATGCGTTATGACGTTATACTATATAACGTAATACGTTATAAGGATATGCCACATAACGTTATACTATATAACGTAATGCGTTATAACGTTACACTATATAACGTAATACGTTATAAGGATATGCCACATAACGTCATACTATATAACATAATGCGTTATAACCTTATACTACATCACTTAATACGTTATATGGATATGCCATATAACGTTATACTATATAACGTAATATGTTATGACCTTATACTATATAACGTAATACGTTATAACATTATACTATATAACGTTATATTATATAACGTAATGCGTTATAACATTATGCTATATAACGTAATACGTTATAACTATATACCATATAACGTTATACTATATAACGTAATGCGTTCTAACGATATACTATATAACGTTATACTATATAACATAATGCGTTATAACGTTATACTATATAACGTAATACGTTATATCGTTATACTATATAACGTAATACGTTATAAGGATATGCCACATAACGTTATACTATATAATGTAATACGTTAAAACGTTATACTATATAACGTAATGCGTTATAACGTTATACTATATAACGTAATACGTTATAAGGATATGCCACATAACGTTATACCATATAATGTAATGCGTTATGACGTTATACTATATAACCTAATACGTTATAAGGATATGCCACATAACGTTATACTATATAACGTTATACTATATAACGTAATGCGTTCTAACGATATACTATATAACGTTGTACTATATAACATAATGCGTTATAACGATATACTATATAACGTAATACGTTATAAGGTTATGACATATAACGTTATACTATATAACGTAATGCATTATGACCTTATACTATATAACGTAATGCGTTATGACGTTATACTGTATAACGTAATACGTTATAAGGATATGCCACATAACGTCATACTATATAACGTAATGCGTTATAACGTTACACTATATAACGTAATACGTTATGAGGATATGCCACATAACGTTATACTATATACCGTAATGCGTTATAACCTTATACTACATAACGTAATACGTTATATGGATATGGCATATAACGTTATACTATATAACGTAATGCGTTATAACCTTATTCTACGTAACGTAATACGTTATATGGATATGCCATATAACGTTATACTATATAACGTAATGCGTTATAACCTTATACCATATAACGTAATACGTTATAACATTATACTATATAACATTATATTATATAACGTAATGCGTTATAACATTATGCTATATAACGTAATACGTTATAACTATATACCATATAACGTTATGCTATATAACGTAATGCATTATAACGATGTACCATATAACGTTATACTATATAACGTAATGCGTTATAAGGATATGCCACATAACGTTATATTATATAACGTAATGCGTCATAACGTTACACTATATAACGCAATGCGTCATAACGTTATACTATATAACGTAATGCTTTATAACGATATAATATATAACGTTATACTATATAATATAATGCGTTATGACGTTATACTATATAACGTAATACGTCATAAGGATATGCCACATAACGTTATACTATATAACGTAATGCGTTATAACGTTACACTATATAACGTAATACGTTATAAGGATATGCCACATAACGTCATACTATATAACGTAATGCGTTATAACGTTACACTATATAACGTAATACGTTATAAGGATATGACATATAACGTTATACTATATAACGTAATGCGTTAGAACGATATACTATATAACGTTATACTATATAACATAATGCGTTATAACGTTATACAATATAACGTAATGCTTTATGACGTTATACTATATAACGTAATACGTTATAAGGATATGCACATAACGTTATACTATATAACGTAATGCGTTATAACGTTAGACTATATAACGTATTGCGTTGTAACGATATACTATATAATATTATACTATATAACATAATGCGTTATAACGATATACTATATAACGTAATACGTTATAAGGATATGCCACATAACGTTATACTATATAACTTAATGCCTTATAACGTTACACTATATAACGTAATACGTTATAACGATATGCCACATAACGTTATACTATATAATGTAATGCGTTATGACGTTATACTATATAACGTAATACGTTATAAGGATATGCCACATAACGTTATACTATATAACGTTATACTATATAACGTAATGCGTTATAACGATATACTTTATAACGTTATACTATATAACATAATGCGTTATAACGTTATACTATATAACGTAATACGTTATATCGTTATACTATATAACGTAATACGTTATAAGGATATGCCACATAACGTTATACTATATAATGTAATACGTTATAACGTTATACTATATAACGTAATACGTTATAACAATATACTATATAACGTTATACTATATAACGTAATGCGTTATAACGTTATACTATATAACGTAATACGTTATAAGGATATGCCACATAACGTTATACCATATAATGTAATGCGTTATGACGTTATACTATATAACGTAATACGTTATAAGGATATGCCACATAACGTTATACTATATAATGTAATGCGTTATGACATTATACTATATAACGTAATACGTTATAAGGATATGCCACATAACGTTGTATTATATAACGTTATTCTATATAACGTAATGCGTTATAACGATATACTATGTAACGTTATACTATATAACATAATGCGTTATAAGGATATGCCACATAACGTTATACTATATAACGTTATACTATATAACGTAATGCGTTATAACGATATACTTTATAACGTTATACTATATAACATAATGCGTTATAACGTTATACTATATAACGTAATACGTTATAACCTTATACTACATCACTTAATACGTTATATGGATATGCCATATAACGTTATACTATATAACGTAATATGTTATAACCTTATACTATATAACGTAATACGTTATAACATTATACTATATAACGTTATATTATATAACGTAATGCGTTATAACATTATGCTATATAACGTAATACGTTATAACTATATACCTTATAACGCTATACTATATAACGTAATGCGTTATAACGTTATACTATATAACGTAATACGTTATAACGATATGCCACATAACGTTATACTATATAATGTAATGCGTTATGACGTTATACTATATAACGTAATACGTTATAAGGATATGCCACATAACGTTATACTATATAACGTTATACTATATAACGTAATGCGTTATAACGATATACTTTATAACGTTATACTATATAACATAATGCGTTATAACGTTATACTATATAACGTATTACGTTATATCGTTATACTATATAACGTAATACGTTATAAGGATATGCCACATAACGTTATACTATATAATGTAATACGTTATAACGTTATACTATATAACGTAATACGTTATAACAATATACTATATAACGTTATACTATATAACGTAATGCGTTATAACGTTATACTATATAACGTAATACGTTATAAGGATATGCCACATAACGTTATACCATATAATGTAATGCGTTATGACGTTATACTATATAACGTAATACGTTATAAGGATATGCCACATAACGTTATACTATATAACGTTATACTATATAACGTAATGCGTTCTAACGATATACTATATAACGTTATACTATATAACATAATGCGTTATAACGTTATACTATATAACGTAATACGTTATAAGGATATGACATATAACGTTATACTATATAACGTAATGCATTATGACCTTATACTATATAACGTAATGCGTTATGACGTTATACTATATAACGTAATACGTTATAAGGATATGCCACATAACGTTATACTATATAATGTAATGCGTTATGACGTTATACTATATAACGTAATACGTTATAGGGATATGCCACATAACGTTATACTATATAACGTAATACGTTATAAGGATATGCCACATAACGTTATTCTATATAACATAATACGTTATAACGATATACTATATAACATAATACGTTATAAGGATATGCCACATAACGTTATACTATATACCGTAATGCGTTATAACCTTATACTACATAACGTAATACGTTATATGGATATGCCATATAACGTTATACTATATAACGTAATATGTTATAACCTTATACTATATAACGTAATACGTTATAACATTATACTATATAACGTTATATTATATAACGTAATGCGTTATAACATTATGCTATATAACGTAATACGTTATAATTATATACCATATAACGTTATACTATATAACGTAATGCGTTATAACGTTATACTATATAACGTAATACGTTATAACGATATGCCACATAACGTTATGCTATATAATGTAATGCGTTATGACGTTATACTATATAACGTAATACGTTATAAGGATATGCCACATAACGTTATACTATATAACGTTATACTATATAACGTAATGCGTTATAACGATATACTTTATAACGTTATACAATATAACATAATGCGTTATAACGTTATACTATATAACGTAATACGTTATATCGTTATACTATATAACGTAATACGTTATAAGGATATGCCACATAACGTTATACTATATAATGTAATACGTTATAACGTTATACTATATAACGTAATGCGTTATAACGTTATACTATATAACGTAATACGTTATAAGGATATGCCACATAACGTTATACCATATAATGTAATGCGTTATGACGTTATACTATATAACGTAATACGTTATATGGATACGCCACATAACGTTATACTATATAACGTTATACTATATAACGTAATGCGTTCTAACGATATACTATATAACGTTATACTATATAACATAATGCGTTATAACGTTATACTATATAACGTAATACGTTATAAGGTTATGACATATAACGTTATACTATATAACGTAATGCATTATGACCTTATACTATATAACGTAATGCTTTATGACGTTATACTGTATAACGTAATACGTTATAAGGATATGCCACATAACGACATAATATATAACGTAATGCGATATAGCGTTACACTATATAACGTAATACGTTATGAGGATATGCCACATAACGTTATACTATATACCGTAATGCGTTATAACCTTATACTACATAACGTAATACGTTATATGGATATGCCATATAACGTTATACTATATAACGTAATGCGTTATAACCTTATACCATATAACGTAATACGTTATAACATTATACTATATAACCTTATATTATATAACGTAATGCGTTATAACATTATGCTATATAACGTAATACGTTATAACTATATACCATATAACGTTATGCTATATAACGTAATGCATTATAACGATGTACCATATAACGTTATACTATATAACGTAATGCGTTATAAGGATATGCCACATAACGTTATACAATATAACGTAATGCGTCATAACGTTACACTATATAACGTAATGCGTCATAACGTTATACTATATAACGTAATGCTTTATAACGATATAATATATAACGTTATACTATATAATATAATGCGTTATGACGTTATGCTATATAACGTAATACGTTATAAGGATATGCCACATAACGTTATACTATATAACGTAATGCGTTATAACGTTACACTATATAACGTAATACGTTATAAGGATATGCCACATAACGACATAATATATAACGTAATGCGTTATAACGTTACACTATATAACGTAATACGTTATGAGGATATGCCACATAACGTTATACTATATACCGTAATGCGTTATAACCTTATACTACACAACGTAATACGTTATATGGATATGCCATATAACGTTATACTATATAACGTAATGCGTTATAACCTTATACCATATAACGTAATACGTTATAACATTATACTATATAACCTTATATTATATAACGTAATGCGTTATAACATTATGCTATATAACGTAATACGTTATAACTATATACCATATAACGTTATGCTATATAACGTAATGCATTATAACGATGTACCATATAACGTTATACTATATAACGTAATACGATATATCGGTATGCCATATAACGTTATACTGTATAACGTAATACGTTATAAGGATATGCCACATAACGTTATACTATATAAAGTACTGCGTTATAACGTTATACTATATAACGTAATACGTTATAAGGACATGCCACATAACGTCATACTATATAACGTAATACAATATAAGGATATGCCACATAACGTTATACAATATAACATAATACGTTATAACGATATACTATATAACGTTATACCAAATAACGTAATGCGTTATAACGTTATACTATATAACGTAATACGATATATCGGTATGCCATATAACGTTATACTGTATAACGTAATACGTTATAAGGATATGCCACATAACGTTATACTATATAAAGTACTGCGTTATAACGTTATACTATATAACGTTATATTATATAACGTAATGCGTTATAACGTTATGCTATATAACGTAATGCGTTATAACGATATACTATATAACGTTATACTATATAACGTAATGCGTTATAACGATATACTATATAACGCTATACTATATAACGTAATGCGTTATAACGTTATACTATATAACGTAATGCGTTATATGGATATGCCATATAACGTTATACTATATAACGTAATACGTTATAAGGATATGACATATAGCGTTATACTATATAACGTAATGCATTGTTCGTTATACTATATAACGTAATATGTTATAAGGACATGACATACAACGTTATACTATATGACGTAATGCGTTATAACGTTATAATATGTAACGTAATGCGGTATATAGATATGCCATATAACGTTATACTATGTAACGTAATGCGTTATAACGTTATACTATATGACGTAATGCGTTATAACGTTATAATATGTAACGTAATGCGGTATATAGATATGCCATATAACGTTATACTATGTAACGTAATGCGTTATTACGTTATACTATATGACGTAATGCGTTATAACGTTATACTATATAACGTAATACGTTATATGGATATTCCATATAACGTTATACTATATAACGTAATGCATTATAACGTTATACTATATAACGTAATACGTTATAATAATATGACATATAACGTTATACTATATGACGTAATGCGTTATAACGTTATACTATGTAACGTAATGCGTTTTATAGATATACCATATAACGTTATGCTATATAACGTAATACGTTATAAAGATATACCATATAACGTTATACTATATAACGTAATGCGTTATACCGATATACTATATAACGTTATACTATATAACGTAATGCGTTATAACGTTATACTATATAACGTAATACGTTATATGGATATGCCATATAACGTTATACTATATAACGTAATGCATTATAACGTTATAGTATATAACGTAATACTTTATAAGGACATGACATATAACGTTATACTATATGACGTAATGCGTTATAACGTTATACCATGTAACGTAATGCGTTATATAGATATACCATATAACGTTATGCTATATAACGTAATACGTTATAACGATATACCATATAACGTTATACTATATAACGTAATGCGTTATAACGATATACTATATAACGTTATACTATATAACGTAATGCGTTATAACGTTATACTATATAACGTAATGCGTTATATGGATATGCCATATAACGTTATACTATATAACGTAATGCATTATAACGTTATAGTATATGACGTATTACGTTATAAGGATATGCCACATGACGTTATACTATATAACGTAATACGTTATATCATTATGCTACATAACGTAATACGTTATATCGATATACCATCTAACGTTATGCTATATAACGTAATACGTTATAACTATATGCCATATAAGGTTATGCTATATAATGTAATATGCTATAACGATATACCATATAACGTTATACTATATAACGCAATGCGTTATAACAATATACTATATAACGTTATACTATATAACGTAATGTGTTATAACGTTATACTATATAACGTAATACGTTAGATGGATATGCCATATAACGTTATACCATATAACGTAATACGTTATAACATTATACTATATAACGTTAATCTATATAACGCAATGCGTTATAACGTTATGCTATATAACGTAATACGTTATAACGATATACCATATAACGTTATGCTATATAACGTAATACGTTATAACCATATACCATATAACGTTATACAATATAACGTAATGCGATATACCGATACTCTATATAACGTTATACTACATAACGTAATGCGTTATAAGGTTATACTATATAACGTAATACGTTATAAGGATATGCCACATGACGTCATACTATATAACGTAATGCGTTATAACGTTACACTATATAACGTAATAAGTTATGAGGATATGCCACATAACGTTATACTATATACCGTAATGCGTTATAACCTTATACTACATAACGTAATACGTTATATGGATATGGCATATAACGTTATACTATATAACGTAATGCGTTATAACCTTATACTACATAACGTAATACGTTATATGGATATGCCATATAACGTTATACTATATAACGTAATGCGTTATAACCTTATACCATATAACGTAATACGTTATAACATTATACTATATAACCTTATATTATATAACGTAATGCGTTATAACATTATGCTATATAACGTAATACGTTATAACTATATACCATATAACGTTATGCTATATAACGTAATGCATTATAACGATGTACCATATAACGTTATACTATATAACGTAATGCGTTATAAGGATATGCCACATAACGTTATACTATATAACGTAATGCGTCATAACGTTACACTATATAACGTAATGCGTCATAACGTTATACTATATAACGTAATGCTTTATAACGATATAATATATAACGTTATACTATATAATATAATGCGTTATGACGTTATACTATATAACGCAATGCGTTATAACGTTATGCTATATAACGTAATACGTTATAACGATATACCATATAACGTTATGCTATATAACGTAATACGTTATAACCATATACCATATAACGTTATACAATATAACGTAATGCGATATACCGATACTCTATATAACGTTATACTACATAACGTAATGCGTTATAAGGTTATACTATATAACGTAATACGTTATAAGGATATGCCACATGACGTCATACTATATAACGTAATGCGTTATAACGTTACACTATATAACGTAATACGTTATGAGGATATGCCACATAACGTTATACTATATACCGTAATGCGTTATAACCTTATACTACATAACGTAATACGTTATATGGATATGGCATATAACGTTATACTATATAACGTAATGCGTTATAACCTTATACTACATAACGTAATACGTTATATGGATATGCCATATAACGTTATACTATATAACGTAATGCGTTATAACCATATACCATATAACGTAATACGTTATAACATTATACTATATAACCTTATATTATATAACGTAATGCGTTATAACATTATGCTATATAACGTAATACGTTATAACTATATACCATATAACGTTATGCTATATAACGTAATGCATTATAACGATGTACCATATAACGTTACACTATATAACGTAATGCGTTATAAGGATATGCCACATAACGTTATACTATATAACGTAATGCGTCATAACGTTACACTATATAACGTAATGCGTCATAACGTTATACTATATAACGGAATGCTTTATAACGATATAATATATAACGTTATACTATATAATATAATGCGTTATGACGTTATACTATATAACGTAATACGTTATAAGGATATGCCACATAACGTTATACTATATAACGTAATGCGTTATAACGTTACACTCTATAACGTAATACGTTATAAGGATATGCCACATAACGTCATACTATATAACGTAATGCGTTATAACGTTACACTATATAACGTAATACGTTATAAGGATATGACATATAACGTTATACTATATAACGTAATGCGTTAGAACGATATACTATATAACGTTATACTATATAACATAATGCGTTATAACGTTATACTATATAACGTAATACGTTATAAGGATATGACATGTAACGTTATACTATATAATGTAATGCGTTATGACGTTATACTATATAACGTAATACGTTAGAAGGATATGACATATAACGTTATACTATATAACGTAATGCGTTATGACGTTATACCATATAACGTAATACGTTATAAGGACATGCCACATAACGTCATACTATATAACGTAATACAATATAAGGATATGCCACATAACGTTATACAATATAACGTAATACGTTATAACGATATACTATATAACGTTATACCAAATAACGTAATGCGTTATAACGTTATACTATATAACGTAATACGATATATCGGTATGCCATATAACGTTATACTGTATAACGTAATACGTTATAAGGATATGCCACATAACGTTATACTATATAAAGTACTGCGTTATAACGTTATACTATATAACGTTATATTATATAACGTAATGCGTTATAACGTTATGCTATATAACGTAATGCGTTATAACGATATACTATATAACGTTATACTATATAACGTAATGCGTTATAACGATATACTATATAACGCTATACTATATAACGTAATGCGTTATAACGTTATACTATATAACGTAATGCGTTATATGGATATGACATATAACGTTATACTATATAACGTAATACGTTATAAGGATATGACATATAGCGTTATACTATATAACGTAATGCATTGTTCGTTATACTATATAACGTAATACGTTATAAGGACATGACATACAACGTTATACTATATGACGTAATGCGTTATAACGTTATAATATGTAACGTAATGCTGTATATAGATATGCCATATAACGTTATACTATGTAACGTAATGCGTTATAACGTTATACTATATGACGTAATGCGTTATAACGTTATAATATGTAACGTAATGCGGTATATAGATATGCCATATAACGTTATACTATGTAACGTAATGCGTTATAACGTTATACTATATGACGTAATGCGTTATAACGTTATACTATATAACGTAATACGTTATATGGATATTCCATAAAACGTTATACTATATAACGTAATGCATTATAACGTTATACTATATAACGTAATACGTTATAATAATATGACATATAACGTTATACTATATGACGTAATGCGTTATAACGTTATACTATATAACGTAATACGTTAGATGGATATGCCATATAACGATATACCATATAACGTAATACGTTATACCGATATACTATACAACGTTATACTATATAACGTAATGCGTTATAACGTTATACTATATAACGTAATACGTTATATGGATATGCCATATAACGTTATACTATATAACGTAATGCATTATAACGTTATAGTATATAACGTAATACTTTATAAGGACATGACATATAACGTTATACTATATGTCGTAATGCGTTATAACGTTATACCATGTAACGTAATGCGTTATATAGATATACCATATAACGTTATGCTATATAACGTAATACGTTATAACGATATACCATATAACGTTATACTATATAACGTAATGCGTTATAACGATATACTATATAACGTTATACTATATAACGTAATGCGTTATATGGATATGCCATATAACGTTATACTATATAACGTAATGCATTATAACGTTATAGTATATAACGTAATACGTTATAAGGATATGCCACATGACGTTATACTATATAACGTAATACGTTATATCGTTATGCTACATAACGTAATACGTTATATCGATATACCATCTAACGTTATGCTATATAACGTAATACGTTATAACTATATACCATATAAGGTTATGCTATATAATGTAATATGCTATAACGATATACCATATAACGTTATACTATATAACGCAATGCGTTATAACAATATACTATATAACGTTATACTATATAACGTAATGCGTTATAACGTTATACTATATAACGTAATACGTTAGATGGATATGCCATATAACGTTATACCATATAACGTAATACGTTATAACATTATACTATATAACGTTAATCTATATAACGCAATGCGTTATAACGTTATGCTATATAAAGTAATACGTTATAACGATATACCATATAACGTTATGCTATATAACGTAATACGTTATAACCATATACCATATAACGTTATACAATATAACGTAATGCGATATACCGATACTCTATATAACGTTATACTACATAACGTAATGCGTTATAAGGTTATACTATATAACGTAATACGTTATAAGGATATGCCACATGACGTCATACTATATAACGTAATGCGTTATAACGTTACACTATATAACGTAATACGTTATGAGGATATGCCACATAACGTTATACTATATACCGTAATGCGTTATAACCTTATACTACATAACGTAATACGTTATATGGATATGGCATATAACGTTATACTATATAACGTAATGCGTTATAACCTTATACTACATAACGTAATACGTTATATGGATATGCCATATAACGTTATACTATATAACGTAATGCATTATAACGATGTACCATATAACGTTATACTATATAACGTAATGCGTTATAAGGATATGCCACATAACGTTATACTATATAACGTAATGCGTCATAACGTTACACTATATAACGTAATGCGTCATAACGTTATACTATATAACGTAATGCTTTATAACGATATAATATATAACGTTATACTATATAATATAATGCGTTATGACGTTATACTATATAACGCAATGCGTTATAACGTTATGCTATATAACGTAATACGTTATAACGATATACCATATAACGTTATGCTATATAACGTAATACGTTATAACCATATACCATATAACGTTATACAATATAACGTAATGCGATATACCGATACTCTATATAACGTTATACTACATAACGTAATGCGTCATAACGTTACACTATATAACGTAATGCGTCATAACGTTATACTATATAACGTAATGCTTTATAACGATATAATATATAACGTTATACTATATAATATAATGCGTTATGACGTTATACTATATAACGCAATGCGTTATAACGTTATACTATATAACGTAATACGTTATGAGGATATGCCACATAACGTTATACTATATAATGTAATGCGTTATGACGTTATACTATATAACGTAATACGTTATAAGGATATGCCACATAACGTTATACTATATAACGTAATACGTTATAAGGATATGCCACATAACGTTATACTATATAACGTAATACGTTATAAGGATATGCAACATAACGTTATTCTATATAACATAATACGTTATAACGATATACTATATAACGTAATACGTTATAAGGATATGCCACATAACGCTATACTATATAACGTTATACTATATAACGTAATGCGTTATAACGATATACTATATAACGTTATACTATATTACATAATGCGTTATAACGTTATACTATATAACGTAATACGTTATAAGGATATGACATATAACGTTATACTATATAACGTAATGCGTTATGACGTTATACTATATAACGTAATACGTTATAAGGACATGCCACATAACGTCATACTATATAACGTAATACAATATAAGGATATGCCACATAACGTTATACAATATAACATAATACGTTATAACGATATACTATATAACGTTATACCAAATAACGTAATGCGTTATAACGTTATACTATATAACGTAATACGATATATCGGTATGCCATATAACGTTATACTGTATAACGTAATACGTTATAAGGATATGCCACATAACGTTATACTATATAAAGTACTGCGTTATAACGTTATACTATATAACGTTATATTATATAACGTAATGCGTTATAACGTTATGCTATATAACGTAATGCGTTATAACGATATACTATATAACGTTATACTATATAACGTAATGCGTTATAACGATATACTATATAACGCTATACTATATAACGTAATGCGTTCTAACGTTATACTATATAACGTAATGCGTTATATGGATATGCCATATAACGTTATACTATATAACGTAATACGTTATTAGGATATGACATATAACGTTATACTATATAACGTAATGCATTGTTCGTTATACTATATAACGTAATACGTTATAAGGACATGGCATACAACGTTATACTATATGACGTAATGCGTTATAACGTTATAATATGTAACGTAATGCGGTATATAGATATGCCATATATTGTTATACTATGTAACGTAATGCGTTATAACGTTATACTATATGACGTAATGCGTTATAACGTTATAATATGTAACGTAATGCGGTATATAGATATGCCATATAACGTTATACTATGTAACGTAATGCGTTATAACGTTATACTATATGACGTAATGCGTTATAACGTTATACTATATAACGTAATACGTTATATGGATATTCCATATAACGTTATACTATATAACGTAATGCATTATAACGTTATACTATATAACGTAATACGTTATAAGGATATGACATATAACGTTATACTATATGACGTAATGCGTTATAACGTTATACTATGTAACGTAATGCGTTATATAGATATACCATATAACGTTATGCTATATAACGTAATACGTTATAAAGATATACCATATAACGTTATACTATATAACGTAATGCGTTATACCGATATACTATATAACGTTATACTATATAACGTAATGCGTTATAACGTTATACTATATAACGTAATGCATTATAACGTTATAGTATATAACGTAATACTTTATAAGGACATGACATATAACGTTATACTATATGACGTAATGCGTTATAACGTTATACCATGTAACGTAATGCGTTATATAGATATACCATATAACGTTATGCTATATAACGTAATACGTTATAACGATATACCATATAACGTTATACTATATAACGTAATGCGTTATAACGATATACTATATAACGTTATACTATATAACGTAATGCGTTATAACGTTAGACTATATAACGTAATGCGTTATATGGATATGCCATATAACGTTATACTATATAACGTAATGCATTATAACGTTATAGTATATAACGTAATACGTTATAAGGATATGCCACATGACGTTATACTATATAACGTAATACGTTATATCGTTATGCTACATAACGTAATACGTTATATCGATATACCATCTAACGTTATGCTATATAACGTAATACGTTACAACTATATGCCATATAAGGTTATGCTATATAATGTAATATGCTATAACGATATACCATATAACGTTATACTATATAACGCAATGCGTTATAACAATATACTATATAACGTTATACTATATAACGTAATGTGTTATAACGTTATACTATATAACGTAATACGTTAGATGGATATGCCATATAACGTTATACCATATAACGTAATACGTTATAACATTATACTATATAACGTTAATCTATATAACGCAATGCGTTATAACGTTATGCTATATAACGTAATACGTTATAACGATATACCATATAACGTTATGCTATATAACGTAATACGTTATAACCATATACCATATAACGTTATACAATATAACGTAATACGTTATATGGATATGCCATATAACGTTATACTATATAACGTAATGCATTATAACGTTATACTATATAACGTAATACGTTATAAGGATATGCCACATGACGTTATACTATATAACGTAATAGGTTATAACGATATACCATCTAACGTTATGCTATGTAACGTAATACGTTATAACGATATAACATATAACGTTATACTATATAACGTAATGCGTTATAACGATATACTATATAACGTTATACTATATAACGTAATGCGTTATAACGTTATACTATATAACGTAATACGTTATATGGATATGCCATATAACGTTATACCATATATCGTAATACGTTATAACATTATACTATATAACGTTATACTATATAACGCAATGCGTTATAACGTTATGCTATATAACGTAATACGTTATAACGATATACCATATAACGTTATACTATATAACGTGATACGTTATATGGATATGCCATATAACGTTATACTATATAACGTAATGCGTTATGCCGATATACTGTACAACATTATACTATATAACGTAATGCGTTATATAGGTATGCCATATAACGTTATACTATATAACGTAATACGTTATAAGGATATGACATGTAACGTTATACTGTATGACGTAATGCATTGTAACGTTATACTATATAACGTAATACGTTATAAGGACATGACATATAACGTTATACTGTATGACGTAATGCGTTATAACGTTATACTATGTAACGTAATGCGTTATATAGATGTGCCATACAACGTTACACTATATAACGTAATACGTTATAAGGATATGCCATATAGCGTTATAGTATATAACATAATGCGTTCTAACGTTATACTATATAACGTAATACGTTATATGGATATGCCATATAACGTTATACTATATAACGTAATACGTTATAAGGATATGCCATATAACGTTATACTATATAACGTAATGCATTATAACGTTATAGTATATAACGTAATACTTTATAAGGACATGACATATAACGTTATACTATATGACGTAATGCGTTATAACGTTATAATATGTAACGTAATGCGGTATATAGATATGCCATATAACGTTATACTATATATCGTACTGCGTTATAACGTTATACTATATAACGTTATATTATATAACGTAATGCGTTATAACGTTATGCTATATAACGTAATGCGTTATAACGATATACCATATAACGTTATGCTGTATAACGTAATGCGTTATAACGATATACTATATAACGTTATACTATATAAAGTAATGCGTTATAACGTTATACTATATAACGTAATACGTTATATGGATATGCCATATAACGTTATACTATATAACGTAATACGTTATAAGGATATGCCATATAACGTTATACTATATAACGTAATGCATTATAACGTTATACTATATAACGTAATACGTTATAAGGATATGACATATAACGTTATACTATATGACGTAATGCGTTATAACGTTATACTATGTAACGTAATGCGTTATATAGATGTGCCATACAACGTTACACTATATAACGTAATACGTTATAAGGATATGCCATATAGCGTTATACTATATAACATAATGCGTTCTAACGTTATACTATATAACGTAATACGTTATAAGGATATGCTACATAACGTTATACTATATAATGTAATGCGTTATGACGTTATACTATATAACGTAATACGTTATAAGGATATGCCACATAACGTTGTATTATATAACGTTATACTATATAACGTAATGCGTTATAACGTTATACTATATAACGTAATACGTTATATGGATATGCCATATAACGTTATACTATATAACGTAATACGTTATAAGGATATGACATATAACGTTATACTATATAACGTAATGCATTGTAACGTTATACTATATAACGTAATACGTTATATGGACATGACATACAATGTTATACTATATGACGCAATGCGTTATAACGTTATAATATGTAACGTAATGCGGTATATAGATATGCCATATAACGTTATACTATGTAACGTAATGCGTTATAACGTTATACTATATAACGTAATGCGTTATAAGGATATACTATATAACGTTATACCATATAACGTAATACGTTATAGCATTATACTATATAACGTTATACTATATAACGTAATGCGTTATAACGTTATACTATATAACGTAATACGTTATAAGGATATGCCACATAACGTTATACTATATAATGTAATCCGTTACGACGTTATACTATATAACGTAATACGTTATAAGGATATGCCACATAACGTCATACTATATAACGTAATACAATATAAGGATATGCCACATAACGTTATACAATATAACATAATACGTTATAACGATATACAATATAACGTTATACCAAATAACGTAATGCGTTATAACGTTATACTATATAACGTAATACGATATATCGGTATGCCATATAACGTTATACTGTATAACGTAATACGTTATAAGGATATGCCACATAACGTTATACTATATAACGTAATAGGTTATAACGATATACCATCTAACGTTATGCTATGTAACGTAATACGTTATAACGTTATACCGTATAACGGTATACTATATAGCGTAATACGTTATAACGGTATACCATCTAACGTTATGCTATGTAACGTAATACGTTATAACGATATAACATATAACGTTATACTATATAACGTAATGCGTTATAACGATATACTATATAACGTTATACTATATAACGTAATGCGTTATAACGTTATACTATATAACGTAATACGTTATATGGATATGCCATATAACGTTATACCATATATCGTAATACGTTATAACATTATACTATATAACGTTATACTATATAACGCAATGCGTTATAACGTTATGCTATATAACGTAATACGTTATAACGATATACCATATAACGTTATACTATATAATGTGATACGTTATATGGATATGCCATATAACGTTATACTATATAACGTAATGCGTTATGCCGATATACTGTACAACATTATACTATATAACGTAATGCGTTATATAGGTATGCCATATAATGTTATACTATATAACGTAATACGTTATAAGGATATGACATGTAACGTTATACTGTATAACGTAATGCATTGTAACGTTATACTATATAACGTAATACGTTATAAGGACATGACATATAACGCTATACTGTATGACGTAATGCGTTATAACGTTATACTATGTAACGTAATGCGTTATATAGATGTGCCATACAACGTTACACTATATAACGTAATACGTTATAAGGATATGCCATATAGCGTTATACTATATAACATAATGCGTTCTAACGTTATACTATATAACGTAATACGTTATAAGGATATGCCACATAACGTTATACTATATAACGTAATGCGTTAGAACGATATACTATATAACGTTATACTATATAACATAATGCGTTATAACGTTATACTATATAACGTAATACGTTATAAGGATATGCCACATAACGTTATACTATATAATGTAATACGTTGTAACGTTATACTATATAACGTAATGCGTTATAACGTTATACTATATAACGTAATACGTTATAAGGATATGCCACATAACGTTATACCATATAATGTAATGCGTTATGACGTTATACTCTATAACGTAATACGTTATATGGATATGCCACATAACGTTATACTATATAACGTTATACTATATAACGTAATGCGTTCTAACGATATACTATATAACGTTATACTATATAACATAATGCGTTATAACGTTATACTATATAACGTAATACGTTATAAGGTTATGACATATAACGTTATACTATATAACGTAATGCATTGTGACCTTATACTATATAACGTAATGCGTTATGACGTTATACTGTATAACGTAATACGTTATAAGGATATGCCACATAACGTCATACTATATAACGTAATGCGTTCTAACGATATACTATATAACGTTATACTATATAACATAATGCGTTATAACGTTATACTATATAACGTAATACGTCATAAGGTTATGACATATAACGTTATACTATATAACGTAATGCATTATGACCTTATACTATATAACATAATGCGTTATAACGTTATACTATATAACGTAATACGTTATATGGATATGGCATATAACGTTATACTATATAACGTAATGCGTTATAACCTTATACTACATAACGTAATACGTTATATGGATATGCCATATAACGTTATACTATATAACGTAATGCGTTATAACCTTATACCATATAACGTAATACGTTATAACATTATACTATATAACCTTATATTATATAACGTAATGCGTTATAACATTATGCTATATAACGCAATACGTTATAACTATATACCATATAACGTTATGCTATATAACGTAATGCGTTATAACGATGTACCATATAACGTTATACTATATAACGTAATGCGTTATAAGGATATGCCACATAACGTTATACTATATAACGTAATGCGTTATGACGTTATACTATATAACGTAATGCGTTATGCCGATATACTATATAACGTAATGCGTTATGACGTTATGCTATATAACGTAATACGTTATAACTATATACCATATAACGTTATACTATATAACGTAATACGTTATAACGATATACCATATAACGTTATACTATATAACTTAATGCGTTATAACGTTATACTATATAACGTAATGCGTTATAACGATATACCATGTAACGTTATACTATATAACTTAATGCGTTATAACGTTATGCTATATAACGTAATGCGTTATAACGATGTACCATATAACGTTATACTATATAACGTAATGCGTTATAAGGATATGCCACATAACGTTATACTATATAACGTAATGCGTTAGAACGATATACTATATAACGTTATACTATATAACATAATGCGTTATAACGTTATACTATATAACGTAATACGTTATAAGGATATGACATATAACGTTATACAATATAACGTAATGCGTTATGACGTTATACTATATAACGTAATACGTTATAAGGATATGCACATAACGTTATACTA
Organism: Bombus affinis; assembly: GCF_024516045.1. Lineage (NCBI taxonomy): Eukaryota > Metazoa > Arthropoda > Insecta > Hymenoptera > Apidae > Bombus > Bombus affinis. The sequence goes on from NW_026108847.1 coordinate 258,958, forward strand.
TATAACGTAATGCGTTATAACGTTAGACTATATAACGTATTGCGTTGTAACGATATACTATATAACGTTATACTATATAACATAATGCGTTATAACGTTACACTGTATAACGTAATACGTTATAAGGATATGACATATAACGTTATACTATATAACGTAATGCGTTAGAACGATATACTATATAACGTTATACTATATAACGTAATGCGTTATAACGTTAGACTATATAACGTAATACGATATATCGATATGCCATATAACGTTATACTATATAACGCAATGCGTTATAACGTTATTCTATATAACGTAATACGTTATAACGATATACCATATAACGTTATACTATATAACTTAATGCGTTATAACGTTATACTATATAACGTAATGCGTTACAACCTTATACTATATAACGTAATACGTCATATGGATATGCCATATAGCGTTACACTATATAACGTAATGCGTTATAACCTTATACTATATAACGTAATACGTTATAACATTATAATATGTAACGTAATACGTTATAAGGTTATGCCACATAACGTTATACTATATAACGTAATACGTTATAACATTATACTATATAACGTAATACGTTATAACATTATACTATATAACGTTATATTATATAACGTAATGCGTTATAACGTTATGCTATATAACGTAATACGTTATAACTATATACCATATAACGTTATGCTATATAACGTAATACGTTATAACGATATACCATATAACGTTATACTATATAACGTAATGCGTTATAAGGATATGCCACATAACGTTATACTATATAACGTACTGCGTTATAACGTTATACTATATAACGTTATATTATATAACGTAATGCGTTATAACGTTATGCGATATAACGTAATGCGTTATAACGATATACCATATAACGTTATACTGTATAACGTAATGCGTTATAACGATATACTATATAACGTTATACTATATAACGTAATGCGTTATAACGTTATACTATATAACGTAATACGTTATATGGATATGCCATATAACGTTATACTATATAACGTAATACGTTATAAGGATATGACATATAACGTTATACTATATAACGTAATGCATTGTAACGTTATACTATATAACGTAATACGTTATAAGGACATGACATACAACGTTATACTATATGACGTAATGCGTTATAACGTTATAATATGTAACGTAATGCGGTATATAGATATGCCATATAACGTTATACTATGTAACGTAATGCGTTATAACGTTATACTATATAACGTAATGCGTTATAACGATATACTATATAACGTTATACCATATAACGTAATACGTTATAACATTATACTATATAACGTTATACTATATAACGTAATGCGTTATAACGTTATACTATATAACGTAATACGTTATAAGGATATGCCACATAACGTTATACTATATAATGTAATGCGTTATGACGTTATACTATATAACGTAATACGTTATAAGGATATGCCACATAACGTTGTATTATATTACGTTATACTATATAACGTAATGCGTTATAACGATATACTATATAACGTTATACTATATAACATAATGCGTTATAAGGATATGCCACATAACGTTATACTATATAACGTTATACTATATAACGTAATGCGTTATAACGATATACTTTATAACGTTAAACTATATAACATAATGCGTTATAACGTTATACTATATAACGTAATACGTTATAACCTTATACTACATCACTTAATACGTTATATGGATATGCCATATAACGTTATACTATATAACGTAATATGTTATAACCTTATACTATATAACGTAATACGTTATAACATTATACTATATAACGTTATATTATATAACGTAATGCGTTATAGCATTATGCTATATAACGTAATACGTTATAACTATATACCTTATAACGTTATACTATATAACGTAATGCGTTATAACGTTATACTATATAACGTAATACGTTATAACGATATGCCACATAACGTTATACTATATAATGTAATGCGTTATGACGTTATACTATATAACGTAATACGTTATAAGGATATGCCACATAACGTTATACTATATAACGTTATACTATATAACGTAATGCGTTATAACGATATACTTTATAACGTTATACTATATAACATAATGCGTTATAACGTTATACTATATAACGTAATACGTTATATCGTTATACTATATAACGTAATACGTTATAAGGATATGCCACATAACGTTATACTATATAATGTAATCCGTTATAACGTTATACTATATAACGTAATACGTTATAACAATATACTATATAACGTTATACTATATAACGTAATGCGTTATAACGTTATACTATATAACGTAATACGTTATAAGGATATGCCACATAACGTTATACCATATAATGTAATGCGTTATGACGTTATACTATATAACGTAATACTTTATAAGGATATGCCACATAACGTTATACTATATAACGTTATACTATATAACGTAATGCGTTCTAACGATATACTATATAACGTTATACTATATAACATAATGCGTTATAACGTTATACTATATAACGTAATACGTTATAAGGATATGACATATAACGTTATACTATATAACGTAATGCATTATGACCTTATACTATATAACGTAATGCGTTATGACGTTATACTATATAACGTAATACGTTATAAGGATATGCCACATAACGTCATACTATATAACGTAATGCGTTATAACGTTACACTATATAACGTAATACGTTATGAGGATATGACATATAACGTTATAGTATATAACGTAATGCGTTAGAACGATATACTATATAACGTTATACTACATAACATAATGCGTTATAACGTTATACTATATAACGTAATACGTTATAAGGATATGACATATAACGTTATACTGTATAACGTAATGCGTTATGACGTTATACTATATAACGTAATACGTTATAAGGATATGCACATAACGTTATACAATATAACGTAATACGTTATAATGATATGCACATCACGTTATACTATATAAAGTAATGCGTTATAACGTTACACTATATAACGTAATACGTTATGAGGATATGGCACATAACTTTATACTATATGACGTAATGCGTTATAACGTTATACTATATAACGTAATACGTTATAAGGATATGCCACATAACGTTATACTATATAATGTAATGCGTTATGACGTTATACTATATAACGTAATACGTTATAAGGACATGCCACATAACGTCATACTATATAACGTAATACAATATAAGGATATGCCACATAACGTTATACAATATAACATAATACGTTATAACGATATACTATATAACGTTATACCAAATAACGTAATGCGTTATAACGTTATACTATATAACGTAATACGATATATCGATATGCCATATAACGTTATACTGTATAACGTAATACGTTATAAGGATATGCCACATAACGTTACACTATATAAAGTACTGCGTTATAACGTTATACTATATAACGTTATATTATATAACGTAATGCGTTATAACGTTATGCTATATAACGTAATGCGTTATAACGATATACTATATAATGTTATACTATATAACGTAATGCGTTACAACGATATACTATATAACGTTATACTATATAACGTAATGCGTTATAACGTTATACTATATAACGTAATGCGTTATAACGTTATACTATATAACGTAATGCGTTATATGGATATGCCATATAACGTTATACTATATAACGTAATACGTTATAAGGTTATGACATATAACGTTATACTATATAACGTAATGCATTGTTCGTTATACTATATAACGTAATACGTTATAAGGACATGACATACAACGTTATACTATATGACGTAATGCGTTATAACGTTATAATATGTAACGTAATACGTTATAAGGATATGACATATAACGTTATACTATATAACGTAATGCGTTATGACGTTATACTATATAACGTAATACGTTATAAGGATATGCACATAACGTTACACAATATAACGTAATACGTTATAATGATATGCACATCACGTTATACTATATAAAGTAATGCGTTATAACGTTACACTATATAACGTAATACGTTATGAGGATATGGCACATAACTTTATACTATATGACGTAATGCGTTATAACGTTATACTATATAACGTAATACGTTATAAGGATATGCCACATAACGTTATACTATATAATGTAATGCGTTATGACGTTATACTATATAACGTAATACGTTATAAGGATATGCCACATAACGTTATACTATATAACGTAATATGTTATAAGGATATGCCACATAACGTTATTCTATATAACATAATACGTTATAACGATATACTATATAACGTAATACGTTATAAGGATATGCCACATAACGCTATACTATATATCGTTATACTATATAACGTAATGCGTTATAACGATATACTATATAACGTTATACTATATAACATAATGCGTTATAACGTTATACTATATAACGTAATACGTTATAAGGATATGACATATAACGTTATACTATATAACGTAATGCGTTATGACGTTATACTATATAACGTAATACGTTATAAGGACATGCCACATAACGTCATACTATATAACTTAATACAATATAAGGATATGCCACATAACGTTATACAATATAACATAATACGTTATAACGATATACTATATAACGTTATAATATATAACGTAATGCGTTATAACGTTATGCTATATAACGTAATGCGTTATAACGATATACTATATAACGTTATAATATATAACGTAATGCGTTATAACGATATACTATATAACGTTATACTATATAACGTAATGCGTTATAACGTTATACTATATAACGTAATGCGTTATATGGATATGCCATATAACGTTATACTATATAACGTAATACGTTATAAGGATATGACATATAACGTTATACTATATAACGTAATGCATTGTTCGTTATACTATATAACGTAATACGTTATAAGGACATGACATACAACGTTATACTATATGACGTAATGCGTTATAACGTTATAATATGTAACGTAATGCGGTATATAGATATGCCATATAACGTTATACTATGTAACGTAATGCGTTATAACGTTATACTATATGACGTAATGCGTTATAACGTTATAATATGTAACGTAATGCGGTATACAGATATGCCATATAACGTTATACTATGTACCGTAATGCGTTATAACGTTATACTATATGACGTAATGCGTTATAACGTTATACTATATAACGTAATACGTTATATGGATATTCCATATAACGTTATACTATATAACGTAATGCATTATAACGTTATACTATATAACGTAATACGTTATAAGGATATGACATATAACGTTATACTATATGACGTAATGCGTTATAACGTTATACTATGTAACGTAATGCGTTATATAGATATACCATATAACGTTATGCTATATAACGTAATACGTTATAAGGATATACCATATAACGTTATACTATATAACGTAATGCGTTATACCGATATACTATATAACGTTATACTATATAACGTAATGCGTTATAACGTTATACTATATAACGTAATGCGTTATATGGATATGCCATATAACGTTATACTATATAACGTAATGCATTATAACGTTATAGTATATAACGTAATACGTTATATGGATATGCCACATAACGTTATACTATATAATGTAATGCGTTATGACGTTATACTATATAACGTAATACGTTATAAGGATATGCCACATAACGTTATACTATATAACGTAATATGTTATAAGGATATGCCACATAACGTTATTCTATATAACATAATACGTTATAACGATATACTATATAACGTAATACGTTATAAGGATATGCCACATAACGCTATACTATATAACGTTATACTATATAACGTAATGCGTTATAACGATATACTATATAACGTTATACTATATAACATAATGCGTTATAACGTTATACTATATAACGTAATACGTTATAAGGATATGACATATAACGTTATACTATATAACGTAATGCGTTATGACGTTATAATATATAACGTAATACGTTATAAGGACATGCCACATAACGTCATACTATATAACTTAATACAATATAAGGATATGTCACATAACGTTATACAATATAACATAATACGTTATAACGATATACTATATAACGTTATACCAAATAACGTAATGCGTTATAACGTTATACTATATAACGTAATACGATATATCGATATGCCATATAACGTTATACTGTATAACGTAATACGTTATAAGGATATGCCACATAACGTTATACTATATAAAGTACTGCGTTATAACGTTATACTATATAACGTTATATTATATAACGTAATGCGTTATAACGTTATGCTATATAACGTAATGCGTTATAACGATATACTATATAACGTTATACTATATAACGTAATGCGTTATAACGATATACTATATAACGTTATACTATATAACGTAATGCGTTATAACGTTATACTATATAACGTAATGCGTTATATGGATATGCCATATAACGTTATACTATTTAACGTAATACGTTATAAGGATATGCCATATAACGTTATACTATATAACGTAATGCATTGTTCGTTATACTATATAACGTAATACGTTATAAGGACATGACATACAACGTTATACTATATGACGTAATGCGTTATAACGTTATAATATGTAACGTAATGCGGTATATAGATATGCCATATAACGTTATACTATGTAACGTAATGCGTTATAACGTTATACTATATGACGTAATGCGTTATAACGTTATAATATGTAACGTAATGCGGTATATAGATATGCCATATAACGTTATACTATGTAACGTAATGCGTTATAACGTTATACTATATGACGTAATGCGTTATAACGTTATACTATATAACGTAATACGTTATATGGATATTCCATATAACGTTATACTATATAACGTAATGCATTATAACGTTATACTATATAACGTAATACGTTATAAGGATATGACATATAACGTTATACTATATGACGTAATGCGTTATAACGTTATACTATGTAACGTAATGCGTTATATAGATATACCATATAACGTTATGCTATATAACGTAATACGTTATAAGGATATACCATATAACGTTATACTATATAACGTAATGCGTTATACCGATATACTATATAACGTTATACTATATAACGTAATGCGTTATAACGTTATACTATATAACGTAATACGTTATATGGATATGCCATATAACGTTATACTATATAACATAATGCATTATAACGTTATAGTATATAACGTAATACTTTATAAGGACATGACATATAACGTTATACTATATGACGTAATGCGTTATAACGTTATACCATGTAACGTAATGCGTTATATAGATATACCATATAACGTTATGCTATATAACGTAATACGTTATAACGATATACCATATAACGTTATACTATATAACGTAATGCGTTATAACGATATACTATATAACGTTATACTATATAACGTAATGCGTTATAACGTTATACTATATAACGTAATGCGTTATATGGATATGCCATATAACGTTATACTATATAACGTAATGCATTATAACGTTATAGTATATAACGTAATACGTTATATGGATATGCCATATAACGTTATACTATATAACGTAATGCATTATAACGTTATACTATATAACGTAATACGTTATAAGGATATGCCACATGACGTTATACTATATAACGTAATAGGTTATAACGATATACCATCTAACGTTATGCTATGTAACGTAATACGTTATAACGTTATACCGTATAACGGTATACTATATAACGTAATACGTTATAACGGTATACCATCTAACGTTATACTATGTAACGTAATACGCTATAACGATATAACATATAACGTTATACTATATAACGTAATGCGTTATAACGATATACTATATAACGTAATGCGTTATAACGTTATACTATATAACGTAATACGTTATATGGATATGCCATATAACGTTATACCATATAACGTAATACGTTATAACATTATACTATATAACGTTATACTATATAACGCAATGCGTTATAACGTTATGCTATATAACGTAATACGTTATAACGATATACCATATAACGTTATACTATATAACGTGATACGTTATATGGATATGCCATATAACGTTATACTATATAACGTAATGCGTTATGCCGATATACTGTACAACATTATACTATATAACGTAATGCGTTATATAGGTATGCCATATAACGTTATACTATATAACGTAATACGTTATAAGGATATGACATGTAACGTTATACTATATAACGTAATGCATTGTAACGTTATACTATATAACGTAATGCATTGTAACGTTATACTATATAACGTAATACGTTATAAGGACATGCCACATAACGTTATACTATATAATGTAATGCGTTATAACGTTATACTATATAACGTAATACGTTATAAGGATATGACATATAACGTTATACTATATAACGTAATGCGTTATGACGTTATACTATATAACGTAATACGTTATAAGGATATGCCACATAACGTTATACTATATAACGTAATACGTTATAAGGATATGCCACATAACGTCATACTATATAACGTAATGCGTTATAACGTTACACTATATAACGTAATACGTTATGAGGTTATGCCACATAAGGTTATACTATATAACGTTATATTATATAACGTAATGCGTTATAACATTATGCTATACAACGTAATACGTTATAACTATATACCATATAACGTTATGCTATATAACGTAATACGTTATAACGATATACCATACAACGTTATACTATATAACGTAATGCGTTATAAGGATATGCCACATAACGTTATACTATATAACGCAATGCGTCATAACGTTATACTATACAACGTAATACGTTATAAGGATATGCCATATAACGTTGTACTATATGACGTAATGCGTTATAACGTTATACTATATAACGTAATACGTTATAAGGATATGCCACATAACGTTATACTATATAACTTAATGCGTTATAACGTTACACTATATAACGTAATACGTTATAAGGCTATGCCACATAACGTTATACTATATAACGTAATGCGTTATAACGTTACACTATATAACGTAATACGTTATGAGGTTATGCCACATAAGGTTATACTATATAACGTTATATTATATAACGTAATGCGTTATAACATTATGCTATACAACGTAATACGTTATAACTATATACCATATAACGTTATGCTATATAACGTAATACGTTATAACGATATACCATACAACGTTATACTATATAACGTAATGCGTTATAAGGATATGCCACATAACGTTATACTATATAACGCAATGCGTCATAAACGTTATACTATACAACGTAATACGTTATAAGGATATGCCATATAACGTTGTACTATATGACGTAATGCGTTATAACGTTATACTATATAACGTAATACGTTATAAGGATATGCCACATAACGTTATACTATATAACTTAATGCGTTATAACGTTACACTATATAACGTAATACGTTATAAGGCTATGCCACATAACGTTATACTATATAACTTTATGCGTTATAACGTTACACTATATAACGTAATACGTTATAAGGATATGCCACATAACGTTAACCTATATAACGTAATACAATATAAGGATATGCCACATAACGTTATACTATATAACATAATACAATATAAGGATATGCCACATAACGTTATACTATATAACATAATACGTTATAACGATATACTATATAACGTTATACCATATAACGTAATGCGTTATATCGTTATACTATATAACGTAATACGATATATCCATATGCCATATAACGTTATACTATATAACGTAATGCGTTATAACGTTATTCTATATAACGTAATACGTTTTAACGATATACCATATAACGTTATACTATATAACTTAATGCGTTATAACGTTATACTATATAACGTAATGCGTTACAACCTTATACTATATAACGTAATACGTTATATGGATATGCCATATAGCGTTACACTATATAACGTAATACGTTATAACATTATACTATATAACGTAATACGTTATAACATTATACTATATAACGTTATATTATATAACGTAATGCGTTATAACGTTACACTATATAACGTAATACGTTATAAGGATATGCCACATAACGTTATACTATATAACGTAATGCGTTATAACGTTACACTATATAACGTAATACGTTATAAGGATATGACATATAACGTTGTACTGTATAACGTAATGCGTTAGAACGATATACTATATAACGTTATACTATATAACATAATGCGTTATGACGTTATACTATATAACGTAATACGTTATAAGGATATGCACATAACGTTATACTATATAACGTAATACGTTATAAGGATATGCACATAACGTTATACTATATAACGTAATGCGTTATAACGATATACTATATAACGATATAATATATAACGTAATGCGTTATAACGTTATACTATATAACGTAATACGTTATGAGGATATGCCACATAACGTTATACTATATAAATTAATGCGTTATAACGTTACACTATATAACGTAATACGTTATAAGGATATGCCACATAACGTTATACTATATAACGTAATACAATATAAGGATATGCCACATAACGTTATACTATATAATGTAATGCGTTATGACGTTATACTATATAACGTAATACGTTATAAGGATATGACATATAACGTTATACTATATAACGTAATGCGTTATGACGTTATACTATCTAACGTAATACGTTATAAGGATATGCCACATAACGTCATACTATATAACGTAATACAATATAAGGATATGCCACATAACGTTATACTATATAACATAATACGTTATAACGATATACTATATAACGTTATACCAAATAACGTAATGCGTTATAACGTTATACTATATAACGTAATACGATATATCGATATGCCATATAACGTTATACTATATAACGTAATGCGATATAACGTTATTCTATATAACGTAATACGTTTTAAACGATATACCATATAACGTTATACTATATAACTTAATGCGTTATAACGTTATACTATATAACGTAATGCGTTACAACCTTATACTATATAACGTAATACGTTATATGGATATGCCATATAGCGTTACACTATATAACGTAATACGTTATAACATTATACTATATAACGTAATACGTTATAACATTATACTATATAACGTTATATTATATAACGTAATGCGTTATAACGTTACACTATATAACGTAATACGTTATAAGGATATGCCACATAACGTTATACTATATAACGTAATGCGTTATAACGTTACACTATATAACGTAATACGTTATAAGGATATGACATATAACGTTGTACTGTATAACGTAATGCGTTAGAACGATATACTATATAACGTTATACTATATAACATAATGCGTTATGACGTTATACTATATAACGTAATACGTTATAAGGATATGCACATAACGTTATACTATATAACGTAATACGTTATAAGGATATGCACATAACGTTATACTATATAACGTAATGCGTTATAACGATATACTATATAACGATATAATATATAACGTAATGCGTTATAACGTTATACTATATAACGTAATACGTTATGAGGATATGCCACATAACGTTATACTATATAAATTAATGCGTTATAACGTTACACTATATAACGTAATACGTTATAAGGATATGCCACATAACGTTATACTATATAACGTAATACAATATAAGGATATGCCACATAACGTTATACTATATAATGTAATGCGTTATGACGTTATACTATATAACGTAATACGTTATAAGGATATGACATATAACGTTATACTATATAACGTAATGCGTTATGACGTTATACTATCTAACGTAATACGTTATAAGGATATGCCACATAACGTCATACTATATAACGTAATACAATATAAGGATATGCCACATAACGTTATACTATATAACATAATACGTTATAACGATATACTATATAACGTTATACCAAATAACGTAATGCGTTATAACGTTATACTATATAACGTAATACGATATATCGATATGCCATATAACGTTATACTATATAACGTAATGCGATATAACGTTATTCTATATAACGTAATACGTTATAAACGATATACCATATAACGTTATACTATATAACTTAATGCGTTATAACGTTATACTATATAACGTAATGCGTTACAACCTTATACTATATAACGTAATACGTTATATGGATATGCCATATAGCGTTACACTATATAACGTAATGCGTTATAACCTTATACTATATAACGTAATACGTTATAACATTATACTATGTAACGTAATACGTTATAAGGTTATGCCACATAACGTTATACTATATAACGTAATACGTTATAACATTATACTATATAACGTAATACGTTATAACATTATACTATATAACGTAATACGTTATAACATTATACTATATAACGTTATATTATATAACGTAATGTGTTATAACATTATGCTATATAACGTAATACGTTATAACTATATACCATATAACGTTCTGCTATATAACGTAATACGTTATAACGATTTACCATATAACGTTTATACTATATAACGTAATGCGTTATAAGGATATGCCACATAACGTTATACTATATAACGTAATGCGTCATAACGTTATACTATATAACGTAATGCGTTATAACGTTATACTATATAACGTAATACGTTATAACGTTATGCTATATAACGTAATACGATATAACTATATAACATATAACGTTATGCTATATAACGTAATACGCTATAACGATATACCATATAACGTTATACTATATAACGTAATGCGATATAACGTTATACTATATAACGTAATACGTTATAAGCATATGACATATAACGTTATACTATATAACGTAATGCGTTATAACGTTTACACTATATAACGTAATACGTTATAAGGATATGCCACATAACGTTATGCTATATAACGTAATGCGTTATAACTTTACACTATATAACGTAATACGTTATAAGCATATGACATATAACGTTATACTATATAACGTAATGCGTTATGACGTTATACTATATAACGTAATACGTTATAAGGATATGCACATAACGTTATACTATATAACGTAATGCGTTATAACGATATACTATATAACGTTATACTATATAACGTAATGCGTTACAACCTTATACTATATAACGTAATACGTTATATGGATATGCCACATAACGTTATACTATATAACTTAATGCGTTATAACGTTATACTATATAACGTAATACGTTATAAGGATATGCCACATAACGTTATACTATATAATGTAATGCGTTATGACGTTATACCATATAACGTAATAAGTTATAAGGATATGACATATAACGTTATACTATATAACGTAATGCGTTATGACGTTATACTATATAACGTAATACGTTATAAGGATATGCACATAACGTTATACAATATAACGTAATACGTTATAATGATATGCACATCACGTTATACTATATAAAGTAATGCGTTATAACGTTACACTATATAACGTAATACGTTATGAGGATATGGCACATAACTTTATACTATATGACGTAATGCGTTATAACGTTATACTATATAACGTAATACGTTATAAGGATATGCCACATAACGTTATACTATATAATGTAATGCGTTATGACGTTATACTATATAACGTAATACGTTATAAGGATATGCCACATAACGTTATACTATATAACGTAATACGTTATAAGGATATGCCACATAACGTTATACTATATAATATAATACGTTATAACGATATACTATATAACGTAATACGTTATAAGGATATGCCACATAACGTTATACTATATAACGTTATACTATATAACGTAATGCGTTATAACGATATACTATATAACGTTATACTATATAACATAATGCGTTATAACGTTATACTATATAACGTAATACGTTATAAGGATATGACATATAACGTTATACTATATAACGTAATGCGTTATGACGTTATACTATATAACGTAATACGTTATAAGGATATGCCACATAAGGTTATACTATATAACGTAATGCGTTATAACCTTATACTACATAACGTAATACGTTATATGGATATGCCATATAACGTTATACTATATAACGTAATGCGTTATAACCTTATACTATATAACGTAATACGTTAAAACATTATACTATATAACGTTATATTATATAACGTAATGCGTTATAACATTATGCTATACAACGTAATACGTTATAACTATATACCATATAACGTTATGCTATATAACGTAATACGTTATAACGATATACCATCCAACGTTATACTATATAACGTAATGCGTTATAAGGATATGCCACATAACGTTATACTATATAACGTAATACGTTATAAGGATATGCACATAACGTTATACTATATAACGTAATACGATATATCGATATGCCATATAACGTTATACTATATAACGTAATGCGTTATAACGTTATTCTATATAACGTAATACGTTTTAACGATATACCATATAACGTTATACTATATAACTTAATGCGTTATAACGTTATACTATATAACGTAATGCGTTACAACCTTATACTATATAACGTAATACGTTATATGGATATGCCATATAGCGTTACACTATATAACGTAATGCGTTATAACCTTATACTATATAACGTAATACGTTATAACATTATACTATATAACGTAATACGTTATAACATTATACTATATAACGTTATATTATATAACGTAATGCGTTATAACGTTACACTATATAACGTAATACGTTATAAGGATATGCCACATAACGTTATACTATATAACGTAATGCGTTATAACGTTACACTATATAACGTAATACGTTATAAGGATATGACATATAACGTTGTACTGTATAACGTAATGCGTTAGAACGATATACTATATAACGTTATACTATATAACATAATGCGTTATGACGTTATACTATATAACGTAATACGTTATAAGGATATGCACATAACGTTATACTATATAACGTAATACGTTATAAGGATATGCACATAACGTTATACTATATAACGTAATGCGTTATAACGATATACTATATAACGATATAATATATAACGAAATGCGTTATAACGTTATACTATATAACGTAATACGTTATGAGGATATGTCACATAACGATATACTATATAAATTAATGCGTTATAACGTTACACTATATAACGTAAAACGTTATAAGGATATGCCACATAACGTTATACTATATAACATAATACGTTATAAGGATATACTATATAACGTTATACCATACAACGTAATGCGTTATAACGTTATACTATATAACGTAATACGATATATCGATATGCCATATAACGTTATACTATATAACGTAATGCGATATAACGTTATTCTATATAACGTAATACGTCATAACGATATACCATATAACGTTATACTATATAACGTAATGCGTTACAACCTTATACTATATAACGTAATACGTTATATGGATATGCCACATAACGTTATACTATATAACTTAATGCGTTATAACGTTATACTATATAACGTAATACGTTATAAGGATATGCCACATAACGTTATACTATATAACGTAATGCGTTACAACCTTATACTATATAACGTAATACGTTATATGGATATGCCATATAGCGTTACACTATATAACGTAATGCGTTATAACCTTATACTATATAACGTAATACGTTATAACATTATACTATGTAACGTAATACGTTATAAGGTTATGCCACATAACGTTATACTATATAACGTAATACGTTATAACATTATACTATATAACGTAATACGTTATAACATTATACTATATAACGTAATACGTTATAACATTATACTATATAACGTTATATTATATAACGTAATGTGTTATAACATTATGCTATATAACGTAATACGTTATAACTATATACCATATAACGTTCTGCTATATAACGTAATACGTTATAACGATTTACCATATAACGTTATACTATATAACGTAATGCGTTATAAGGATATGCCACATAACGTTATACTATATAACGTAATGCGTCATAACGTTATACTATATAACGTAATGCGTTATAACGTTATACTATATAACGTAATACGTTATAACGTTATGCTATATAACGTAATACGATATAACTATATAACATATAACGTTATGCTATATAACGTAATACGCTATAACGATATACCATATAACGTTATACTATATAACGTAATGCGATATAACGTTATACTATATAACGTAATACGTTATAAGCATATGACATATAACGTTATACTATATAACGTAATGCGTTATAACGTTACACTATATAACGTAATACGTTATAAGGATATGCCACATAACGTTATGCTATATAACGTAATGCGTTATAACTTTACACTATATAACGTAATACGTTATAAGCATATGACATATAACGTTATACTATATAACGTAATGCGTTATGACGTTATACTATATAACGTAATACGTTATAAGGATATGCCACATAACGTTATACTATATAACGTAATGCGTTATAACGTTACACTATATAACGTAATACGTTATAAGGATATGCCACATAACGTTATGCTATATAACGTAATGCGTTATAACTTTACACTATATAACGTAATACGTTATAAGGATATGACATATAACGTTATACTATATAACGTAATGCGTTATGACGTTATACTATATAACGTAATACGTTATAAGGATATGCACATAACGTTATACTATATAACGTAATGCGTTATAACGATATACTATATAACG
This sequence comes from Bombus affinis, assembly GCF_024516045.1. NCBI lineage: Eukaryota > Metazoa > Arthropoda > Insecta > Hymenoptera > Apidae > Bombus > Bombus affinis. The sequence goes on from NW_026108847.1 coordinate 275,752, forward strand.
TTATACTATATAACGTAATGCGTTACAACCTTATACTATATAACGTAATACGTTATATGGATATGCCACATAACGTTATACTATATAACTTAATGCGTTATAACGTTATACTATATAACGTAATACGTTATAAGGATATGCCACATAACGTTATACTATATAATGTAATGCGTTATGACGTTATACTATATAACGTAATAAGTTATAAGGATATGACATATAACGTTATACTATATAACGTAATGCGTTATGACGTTATACTATATAACGTAATACGTTATAAGGATATGCACATAACGTTATACAATATAACGTAATACGTTATAATGATATGCACATCACGTTATACTATATAAAGTAATGCGTTATAACGTTACACTATATAACGTAATACGTTATGAGGATATGGCACATAACTTTATACTATATGACGTAATGCGTTATAACGTTATACTATATAACGTAATACGTTATAAGGATATGCCACATAACGTTATACTATATAATGTAATGCGTTATGACGTTATACTATATAACGTAATACGTTATAAGGATATGCCACATAACGTTATACTATATAACGTAATACGTTATAAGGATATGCCACATAACGTTATACTATATAATATAATACGTTATAACGATATACTATATAACGTAATACGTTATAAGGATATGCCACATAACGTTATACTATATAACGTTATACTATATAACGTAATGCGTTATAACGATATACTATATAACGTTATACTATATAACATAATGCGTTATAACGTTATACTATATAACGTAATACGTTATAAGGATATGACATATAACGTTATACTATATAACGTAATGCGTTATGACGTTATACTATATAACGTAATACGTTATAAGGATATGCCACATAAGGTTATACTATATAACGTAATGCGTTATAACCTTATACTACATAACGTAATACGTTATATGGATATGCCATATAACGTTATACTATATAACGTAATGCGTTATAACCTTATACTATATAACGTAATACGTTAAAACATTATACTATATAACGTTATATTATATAACGTAATGCGTTATAACATTATGCTATACAACGTAATACGTTATAACTATATACCATATAACGTTATGCTATATAACGTAATACGTTATAACGATATACCATCCAACGTTATACTATATAACGTAATGCGTTATAAGGATATGCCACTTAACGTTATACTATATAACTTAATGCGTTATAACGTTACTCTATATAACGTAATACGTTATAAGGCTATGCCACATAACGTTATACTATATAACTTTATGCGTTATAACGTTACACTATATAACGTAATACGTTATAAGGATATGCCACATGACGTTATACTATATAACATAATACAATATAAGGATATGCCACATAACGTTATACTATATAACATAATACAATATAAGGATATGCCACATAACGTTATACTATATAACATAATACGTTATAACGATATACTATATAACGTTATACCATATAACGTAATGCGTTATAACGTTATACTATATAACGTAATACGATATATCGATATGCCATATAACGTTATACTATATAACGTAATGCGTTATAACGTTATTCTATATAACGTAATACGTTTTAACGATATACCATATAACGTTATACTATATAACTTAATGCGTTATAACGTTATACTATATAACGTAATGCGTTACAACCTTATACTATATAACGTAATACGTTATATGGATATGCCATATAGCGTTACACTATATAACGTAATGCGTTATAACCTTATACTATATAACGTAATACGTTATAACATTAACTATATAACGTAATACGTTATAACATTATACTATATAACGTTATATTATATAACGTAATGCGTTATAACGTTACACTATATAACGTAATACGTTATAAGGATATGCCACATAACGTTATACTATATAACGTAATGCGTTATAACGTTACACTATATAACGTAATACGTTATAAGGATATGACAATAACGTTGTACTGTATAACGTAATGCGTTAGAACGATATACTATATAACGTTATACTATATAACATAATGCGTTATGACGTTATACTATATAACGTAATACGTTATAAGGATATGCACATAACGTTATACTATATAACGTAATACGTTATAAGGATATGCACATAACGTTATACTATATAACGTAATGCGTTATAACGATATACTATATAACGATATAATATATAACGAAATCGTTATAACGTTATACTATATAACGTAATACGTTATGAGGATATGTCACATAACGATATACTATATAAATTAATGCGTTATAACGTTACACTATATAACGTAAAACGTTATAAGGGATATGCCACATAACGTTATACTATATAACATAATACGTTATAAGGATATACTATATAACGTTATACCATACAACGTAATGCGTTTATAACGTTATACTATATAACGTAATACGATATATCGATATGCCATATAACGTTATACTATATAATGTAATGCGTTATGACGTTATACTATATAACGTAATACGTTATAAGGATATGACATATAACGTTATACTATATAACGTAATGCGTTATGACGTTATACTATATAACGTAATACGTTTATAAGGATATGCCACATAACGTCATGCTATATACGTAATACAATATAAGGATATGCCACATAACGTTATACTATATAACGTAATACAATATAAGGATATGCCACATAACGTTATACTATATAACGTAGTACGTTATAAGGATATGACATATAACGTTATACTATATAACGTAATGCGTTATGACGTTATACTATATAACGTAATACGTTATAAGGATATGCACATAACGTTATACAATATAACGTAATACGTTATAATGATATGCACGTCACGTTATACTATATAAAGTAAAGCGTTATAACGTTACACTATATAACGTAATACGTTATGAGGATATGGCACATAACTTTATACTATATGACGTAATGCGTTATAACGTTATACTATATAACGTAATACGTTATAAGGATATGCCACATAACGTTATACTATATAATGTAATGCGTTATGACGTTATACTATATACCGTAATACGTTATAAGGATATGACATATAACGTTATACTATATAACGTAATGCGTTATGACGTTATACTATATAACGTAATACGTTATAAGGATATGCCACATAACGTCATGCTATATAACGTAATACAATATAAGGATATGCCACATAACGTTATACTATATAACATAATACGTTATAACGATATACCATATAACGTTATACTATATAACTTAATGCGTTATAACGTTATACTATAACGTAATGCGTTACAACCTTATACTATATACGTAATACGTTATATGGATATGCCATATAGCGTTACACTATATAACGTAATGCGTTATAACCTTATACTATATAACGTAATACGTTATAACATTATACTATGTAACGTAATACGTTATAAGGTTATGCCACATAACGTTATACTATATAACGTAATACGTTATAACATTATACTATATAACGTAATACGTTATAACATTATACTATATAACGTAATACGTTATAACATTATACTATATAACGTTATATTAATATAACGTAATGCGTTATAACCATATGCTATATACGTAATACGTTATAGCTATATACCATATAACGTTATGCTATATAACGTAATACGTTATAACGATTTACCATATAACGTTATACTATATAACGTAATGCGTTATAAGGATATGCCACATAACGTTATACTATATAACGTATTGCGTCATAACGTTATACTATATAACGTAATGCGTTATAACGTTATACTATATAACGTAATACGTATAACGTTATGCTATATAACGTGATACGAAATAACTATATAACATATAACGTTATGCTATATAACGTAATACGCTATAACGATATACCATATAACGTTATACTATATAACGTAATGCGATATAACGTTATACTATATAACGTAATACGTTATAAGGATATGCCACATAACGTTATGCTATATAACGTAATGCGTTATAAACTTTACACTATATAACGTAATACGTTATAAGCATATGACATATAACGTTATACTATATAACGTAATGCGTTTATGACGTTATACTATATAACGTAATACGTTATAAGGATATGCCACATAGCGTTATCCTATATAACGTAATGCGTTATAACGGTTACACTATATAACGTAATACGTTATAAGGATATGCCACATAACGTTATGCTATATAACGTAATGCGTTATAACTTTACACTATATAACGTAATACGTTATAAGGATATGCCACATAACGTTATGCTATATAACGTAATGCGTTATAACTTTACACTATATAACGTAATACGTTATAAGCATATGACATATAACGTTATACTATATAACGTAATGCGTTATGACGTTATACTATATAACGTAATACGTTATAAGGATATGCCACATAACGTTATACTATATAACGTAATGCGTTATAACGTTACACTATATAACGTAAAACGTTATAAGGATATGCCACATAACGTTATACTATATAACATAATACGTTATAAGGATATACTATATAACGTTATACCATACAACGTAATGCGTTATAACGTTATACTATATAACGTAATACGATATATCGATATGCCATATAACGTTATACTATATAACGTAATGCGATATAACGTTATTCTATATAACGTAATACGTCATAACGATATACCATATAACGTTATACTATATAACGTAATGCGTTACAACCTTATACTATATAACGTAATACGTTATATGGATATGCCACATAACGTTATACTATATAACTTAATGCGTTATAACGTTATACTATATAACGTAATACGTTATAAGGATATGCCACATAACGTTATACTATATAATGTAATGCGTTATGACGTTATACTATATAACGTAATAAGTTATAAGGATATGACATATAACGTTATACTATATAACGTAATGCGTTATGACGTTATACTATATAACGTAATACGTTATAAGGATATGCCACATAACGTCATGCTATATAACGTAATACAATATAAGGATATGCCACATAACGTTATACTATATAATGTAATGCGTTATGACGTTATACTATATAACGTAATACGTTATAAGGATATGACATATAACGTTATACTATATAACGTAATGCGTTATGACGTTATACTATATAACGTAATACGTTATAAGGATATGCCACATAACGTCATGCTATATAACGTAATACAATATAAGGATATGCCACATAACGTTATACTATATAACGTAATACAATATAAGGATATGCCACATAACGTTATACTATATAACGTAGTACGTTATAAGGATATGACATATAACGTTATACTATATAACGTAATGCGTTATGACGTTATACTATATAACGTAATACGTTATAAGGATATGCACATAACGTTATACAATATAACGTAATACGTTATAATGATATGCACGTCACGTTATACTATATAAAGTAAAGCGTTATAACGTTACACTATATAACGTAATACGTTATGAGGATATGGCACATAACTTTATACTATATGACGTAATGCGTTATAACGTTATACTATATAACGTAATACGTTATAAGGATATGCCACATAACGTTATACTATATAATGTAATGCGTTATGACGTTATACTATATAACGTAATACGTTATAAGGATATGACATATAACGTTATACTATATAACGTAATGCGTTATGACGTTATACTATATAACGTAATACGTTATAAGGATATGCCACATAACGTCATGCTATATAACGTAATACAATATAAGGATATGCCACATAACGTTATACTATATAACATAATACGTTATAACGATATACCATATAACGTTATACTATATAACTTAATGCGTTATAACGTTATACTATATAACGTAATGCGTTACAACCTTATACTATATAACGTAATACGTTATATGGATATGCCATATAGCGTTACACTATATAACGTAATGCGTTATAACCTTATACTATATAACGTAATACGTTATAACATTATACTATGTAACGTAATACGTTATAAGGTTATGCCACATAACGTTATACTATATAACGTAATACGTTATAACATTATACTATATAACGTAATACGTTATAACATTATACTATATAACGTAATACGTTATAACATTATACTATATAACGTTATATTATATAACGTAATGCGTTATAACCATATGCTATATAACGTAATACGTTATAGCTATATACCATATAACGTTATGCTATATAACGTAATACGTTATAACGATTTACCATATAACGTTATACTATATAACGTAATGCGTTATAAGGATATGCCACATAACGTTATACTATATAACGTATTGCGTCATAACGTTATACTATATAACGTAATGCGTTATAACGTTATACTATATAACGTAATACGTTATAACGTTATGCTATATAACGTGATACGAAATAACTATATAACATATAACGTTATGCTATATAACGTAATACGCTATAACGATATACCATATAACGTTATACTATATAACGTAATGCGATATAACGTTATACTATATAACGTAATACGTTATAAGGATATGCCACATAACGTTATGCTATATAACGTAATGCGTTATAACTTTACACTATATAACGTAATACGTTATAAGCATATGACATATAACGTTATACTATATAACGTAATGCGTTATGACGTTATACTATATAACGTAATACGTTATAAGGATATGCCACATAGCGTTATACTATATAACGTAATGCGTTATAACGTTACACTATATAACGTAATACGTTATAAGGATATGCCACATAACGTTATGCTATATAACGTAATGCGTTATAACTTTACACTATATAACGTAATACGTTATAAGGATATGCCACATAACGTTATGCTATATAACGTAATGCGTTATAACTTTACACTATATAACGTAATACGTTATAAGCATATGACATATAACGTATACTATATAACGTAATGCGTTATGACGTTATACTATATAACGTAATACGTTATAAGGATATGCCACATAACGTTATACTATATAACGTAATGCGTTATAACGTTACACTATATAACGTAATACGTTATAAGGTTATGCCACATAACGTTATGCTATATAACGTAATGCGTTATAACTTTACACTATATAACGTAATACGTTATAAGGATATGACATATAACGTTATACTATATAACGTAATGCGTTAGAACGATATACTATATAACGTTATACTATATAACATAATGCGTTATAACGTTATACTATATAACGCAATACGTTATAAGGATATGACATATAACGTTATACTATATAACGTAATGCGTTATGACGTTATACTATATAACGTAATACGTTATAAGGATATGCACATAACGTTATACAATATAACGTAATACGTTATAATGATATGCACATCACGTTATACTATATAAAGTAATGCGTTATAACGTTACACTATATAACGTAATACGTTATGAGGATATGGCACATAACTTTATACTATATGACGTAATGCGTTATAACGTTATACTATATAACGTAATACGTTATAAGGATATGCCACATAACGTTATACTATATAATGTAATGCGTTATGACGTTATACTATATAACGTAATACGTTATAAGGATATGCCACATAACGTTATACTATATAACGTAATACGTTATAAGGATATGCCACATAACGATATACTATATAATATAATACGTTATAACGATATACTATATAACGTAATACGTTATAAGGATATGCCACATAACGTTATACTATATAACGTTATACTATATAACGTAATGCGTTATAACGATATACTATATAACGTTATACTATATAACATAATGCGTTATAACGTTATACTATATAACGTAATACGTTATAAGGATATGACATATAACGTTATACTATATAACGTAATGCGTTATGACGTTATACTATATAACGTAATACGATATAAGGATATGCCACATAAGGTTATACTATATAACGTAATGCGTTATAACCTTATACTACATAACGTAATACGTTATATGGATATGACATATAACGTTATACTATATAACGTAATGCGTTATAACCTTATACTATATAACGTAATACGTTAAAACATTATACTATATAACGTTATATTATATAACGTAATGCGTTATAACATTATGCTATACAACGTAATACGTTATAACTATATACCATATAACGTTATGCTATATAACGTAATACGTTATAACGATATACCATACAACGTTATACTATATAACGTAATGCGTTATAAGGATATGCCACATAACGTTATACTATATAACTTAATGCGTTATAACGTTACACTATATAACGCAATACGTTATAAGGCTATGCCACATAACGTTATACTATATAACTTTATGCGTTATAACGTTACACTATATAACGTAATACGTTATAAGGATATGCCACATGACGTTATACTATATAACATAATACAATATAAGGATATGCCACATAACGTTATACTATATAACATAATACAATATAAGGATATGCCACATAACGTTATACTATATAACATAATACGTTATAACGATATACTATATAACGTTATACCATATAACGTAATGCGTTATAACGTTATACTATATAACGTAATACGATATATCGATATGCCATATAACGTTATACTATATAACGTAATGCGTTATAACGTTATTCTATATAACGTAATACGTTTTAACGATATACCATATAACGTTATACTATATAACTTAATGCGTTATAACGTTATACTATATAACGTAATGCGTTACAACCTTATACTATATAACGTAATACGTTATATGGATATGCCATATAGCGTTACACTATATAACGTAATGCGTTATAACCTTATACTATATAACGTAATACGTTATAACATTATACTATATAACGTAATACGTTATAACATTATACTATATAACGTTATATTATATAACGTAATGCGTTATAACGTTACACTATATAACGTAATACGTTATAAGGATATGCCACATAACGTTATACTATATAACGTAATGCGTTATAACGTTACACTATATAACGTAATGCGTTATAACGTTACACTATATAACGTAATACGTTATAAGGATATGACATATAACGTTGTACTGTATAACGTAATGCGTTAGAACGATATACTATATAACGTTATACTATATAACATAATGCGTTATGACGTTATACTATATAACGTAATACGTTATAAGGATATGCACATAACGTTATACTATATAACGTAATACGTTATAAGGATATGCACATAACGTTATACTATATAACGTAATGCGTTATAACGATATACTATATAACGATATAATATATAACGTAATGCGTTATAACGTTATACTATATAACGTAATACAATATAAGGATATGCCACATAACGTTATACTATATAACGTAGTACGTTATAAGGATATGACATATAACGTTATACTATATAACGTAATGCGTTATGACGTTATACTATATAACGTAATACGTTATAAGGATATGCACATAACGTTATACAATATAACGTAATACGTTATAATGATATGCACGTCACGTTATACTATATAAAGTAAAGCGTTATAACGTTACACTATATAACGTAATACGTTATGAGGATATGGCACATAACTTTATACTATATGACGTAATGCGTTATAACGTTATACTATATAACGTAATACGTTATAAGGATATGCCACATAACGTTATACTATATAATGTAATGCGTTATGACGTTATACTATATAACGTAATACGTTATAAGGATATGCCACATAACGTCATGCTATATAACGTAATACAATATAAGGATATGCCACATAACGTTATACTATATAACATAATACGTTATAACGATATACCATATAACGTTATACTATATAACTTAATGCGTTATAACGTTATACTATATAACGAAATGCGTTACAACCTTATACTATATAACGTAATACGTTATATGGATATGCCATATAGCGTTACACTATATAACGTAATGCGTTATAACCTTATACTATATAACGTAATACGTTATAACATTATACTATGTAACGTAATACGTTATAAGGTTATGCCACATAACGTTATACTATATAACGTAATACGTTATAACATTATACTATATAACGTAATACGTTATAACAGTATACTATATAACGTAATACGTTATAACATTATACTATATAACGTTATATTATATAACGTAATGCGTTATAACATTATGCTATATAACGTAATACGTTATAGCTATATACCATATAACGTTATGCTATATAACGTAATACGTTATAACGATTTACCATATAACGTTATACTATATAACGTAATGCGTTATAAGGATATGCCACATAACGTTATACTATATAACGTATTGCGTCATAACGTTATACTATATAACGTAATGCGTTATAACGTTATACTATATAACGTAATACGTTATAACGTTATGCTATATAACGTGATACGATATAACTATATAACATATAACGTTATGCTATATAACGTAATACGCTATAACGATATACCATATAACGTTATACTATATAACGTAATGCGATATAACGTTATACTATATAACGTAATACGTTATAAGGATATGCCACATAACGTTATGCTATATAACGTAATGCGTTATAACTTTACACTATATAACGTAATACGTTATAAGCATATGACATATAACGTTATACTATATAACGTAATGCGTTATAACGATATACTATATAACGTTATACCATATAACGTAATGCGTTATAACGTTATACTATATAACGTAATACGATATATCGATATGCCATATAACGTTATACTATATAACGTAATGCGTTATAACGTTATTCTATATAACGTAATACGTTTTAACGATATACCATATAACGTTATACTATATAACTTAATGGGTTATAACGTTATACTAAATAACGTAATGCGTTACAACCTTATACTATATAACGTAATACGTTATATGGATATGCCATATAGCGTTACACTATATAACGTAATGCGTTATAACCTTATACTATATAACGTAATACGTTATAACATTATACTATATAACGTAATACGTTATAACATTATACTATATAACGTTATATTATATAACGTAATGCGTTATAACGTTATACTATATAACGTAATACGTTATAAGGATATGCCACATAACGTTATGCTATATAACGTAATGCGTTATAACTTTACACTATATAACGTAATACGTTATAAGCATATGACATATAACGTTATACTATATAACGTAATGCGTTATGACGTTATACTATATAACGTAATACGTTATAAGGATATGCCACATAGCGTTATACTATATAACGTAATGCGTTATAACGTTACACTATATAACGTAATACGTTATAAGGATATGCCACATAACGTTATGCTATATAACGTAATGCGTTATAACTTTACACTATATAACGTAATACGTTATAAGGATATGACATATAACGTTATACTATATAACGTAATGCGTTAGAACGATATACTATATAACGTTATACTATATAACATAATGCGTTATAACGTTATACTATATAACGTAATACGTTATAAGGATATGACATATAACGTTATACTATATAACGTAATGCGTTATGACGTTATACTATATAACGTAATACGTTATAAGGATATGACATATAACGTTATACTATATAACGTAATGCGTTATGACGTTATACTATATAACGTAATACGTTATAACGATATACCATACAACGTTATACTATATAACGTAATGCGTTATAAGGATATGCCACATAACGTTATACTATATAACGTAATGCGTCATAACGTTATACTATACAACGTAATACGTTATAAGGATATGCCATATAACGTTGTACTATATGACGTAATGCGTTATAACGTTATACTATATAACGTAATACGTTATAAGGATATGCCACATAACGTTATACTATATAACTTAATGCGTTATAACGTTACACTATATAACGTAATACGTTATAAGGCTATGCCACATAACGTTATACTATATAACTTTATGCGTTATAACGTTACACTATATAACGTAATACGTTATAAGGATATGCCACATAACGTTATACTATATAACGTAATACAATATAAGGATATGCCACATAACGTTATACTATATAACATAATACAATATAAGGATATGCCACATAACGGTATACTATATAACATAATACGTTATAACGATATACTATATAGCGTTATACCATATAACGTAATGCGTTATAACGATATACTATATAACGTAATACGATATATCCATATGCCATATATCGTTATACTATATAACGTAATGCGTTATAACGTTATTCTATATAACGTAATACGTTTTAACGATATACCACATAACGTTATACTATATAACTTAATGCGTTATAACGTTATACTATATAACGTAATGCGTTACAACCTTATACTATATAACGTAATACGTTATAACATTATACTATATAACGTAATACGTTATAACATTATACTATATAACGTAATACGTTATAACATTATACTATATAACGTTATATTATATAACGTAATGCGTTATAACGTTACACTATATAACGTAATACGTTATAAGGATATGCCACATAACGTTATACTATATAACGTAATGCGTTATAACGTTACACTATATAACGTAATACGTTCTAAGGATATGACATATAACGTTGTACTGTATAACGTAATGCGTTAGAACGATATACTATATAACGTTATACTATATAACATAATGCGTTATGACGTTATACTATATAACGTAATACGTTATAAGGATATGCACATAACGTTATACTATATAACGTAATACGTTATAAGGATATGCACATAACGTTATACTATATAACGTAATGCGTTATAACGATATACTATATAACGATATAATATATAACGTATCGCGTTATAACGTTATACTATATAACGTAATACGTTATAACATTATACTATATAACGTTATATTATATAACGTAATGCGTTATAACGTTACACTATATAACGTAATACGTTATAAGGATATGCCACATAACGTTATACTATATAAATTAATGCGTTATAACGTTACACTATATAACGTAATACGTTATAAGGATATGCCACATAACGTTATACTATATAACGTAATACCTTATAAGGATATGACATATAACGTTATACTATATAACGTAATGCGTTATGACGTTATACTATATAACGTAATACGTTATAAGGATATGCCACATAACGTGATACTATATAACGTAATACAATATAAGGATATGCCACATAACGTTATACTATATAACATAATACGTTATAACGATATACTATATAACGTTATACCAAATAACGTAATACGTTATAACATTATACTATGTAACGTAATACGTTATAAGGTTATGCCACATAACGTTATACTATATAACGTAATACGTAATAACATTATACTATATAACGTAATACGTTATAACATTATACTATATAACGTAATACGTTATAACATTATACTATATAACGTTATATTATATAACGTAATGCGTTATAACATTATGCTATATAACGTAATACGTTATAACTATATACCATATAACGTTATGCTATATAACGTAATACGTTATAACGATTTACCATATAACGTTATACTATATAACGTAATGCGTTATAAGGATATGCCACATAACGTTATACTATATAACGTAATGCGTCATAACGTTATACTATATAACGTAATGCGCTATAACGTTATACTATATAACGTAATACGTTATAACGTTATGCTATATAACGTAATACGCTATAACGATATACCATATAACGTTATACTATATAACGTAATGCGATATAACGTTATACTATATAACGTAATACGTTATAAGCATATGACATATAACGTTATACTATATAACTTAATGCGTTATGACGTTATACTATATAACGTAATACGTTATAAGGATATGCCACATAACGTTATACTATATAACGTAATGCGTTATAACGTTACACTATATAACGTAATACGTTATAAGAATATGCCACATAACGTTATGCTATATAACGTAATGCGTTATAACTTTACACTATATAACGTAATACGTTATAAGGATATGACATATAACGTTATACTATATAACGTAATGCGTTAGAACGATATACTATATAACGTTATACTATATAACATAATGCGTTATAACGTTATACTATATAACGTAATACGTTATAAGGATATGACATATAACGTTATACTATATAACGTAATGCGTTATGACGTTATACTATATAACGTAATACGTTATAAGGATATGCACATAACGTTATACAATATAACGTAATACGTTATAATGATATGCACATCACGTTATACTATATAAAGTAATGCGTTATAACGTTACACTATATAACGTAATACGTTATGAGGATATGGCACATAACTTTATACTATATGACGTAATGCGTTATAACGTTATACTATATAACGTAATACGTTATAAGGATATGCCACATAACGTTATACTATATAATGTAATGCGTTATGACGTTATACTATATAACGTAATACGTTATAAGGATATGCCACATAACGTTATACTATATAACGTAATACGTTATAAGGATATGCCACATAACGTTATACTATATAACGTTATACTATATAACGTACTGCGTTATAACGATATACTATATAACGTTATACTATATAACATGATGCGTTATAACGTTATACTATATAACGTAATACGTTATAAGGATATGACATATAACGTTATACTATATAGCGTAATGCGTTATGACGTTATACTATATAACGAAATACGCTATAAGGATATGCCACATAACGTCATACTATATAACGTAATGCGTTATAACGTTATACTATATAACGTAATACGTTATGAGGTTATGCCACATAAGGTTATACTATATAACGTAATGCGTTATAACCTTATACTACATAACGTAATACGTTATATGGATATGCCATATAACGTTATACTATATAACGTAATGCGTTATAACCTTATACTATATAACGTAATACGTTAAAACATTATACTATATAACGTTATATTATATAACGTAATGCGTTATAACATTATGCTATACAACGTAATACGTTATAACTATATACCATATAACGTTATGCTATATAACGTAATACGTTATAACGATATACCATACAACGTTATACTATATAACGTAATGCGTTATAAGGATATGCCACATAACGTTATACAATATAATGTAATGCGTTATGACGTTATACTATATAACGTAATACGTTATAAGGATATGACATATAACGTTATACTATATAACGTAAAGCGTTATGACGTTATACTATATAACGTAATACGTTATAAGGATATGCCACATAACGTCATACTATATAACGTAATACAATATAAGGATATGCCACATAACGTTATACTATATAACATAATACGTTATAACGATATACTATATAACGTTATACCAAATAACGTAATGCGTTATAACGTTATACTATATAACGTAATACGATATATCGATATGCCATATAACGTTATACTATATAACGTAATGCGATATAACGTTATTCTATATAACGTAATACGTTATAACGATATACCATATAACGTTATACTATATAACTTAATGCGTTATAACGTTATACTATATAACGTCATGCGTTACAACCTTATACTATATAACGTAATACGTTATATGGATATGCCATATAGCGTTACACTATATAACGTAATGCGTTATAACCTTATACTATATAACGTAATACGTTATAACATTATACTATGTAACGTAATACGTTATAAGGTTATGCCACATAACGTTATACTATATAACGTAATACGTTATAACATTATACTATATAACGTAATACGTTATAACATTATACTATATAACGTAATACGTTATAACATTATACTATATAACGTTATATTATATAACGTAATGCGTTATAACATTATGCTATATAACGTAATACGTTATAACTATATACCATATAACGTTATGCTATATAACGTAATACGTTATAACGATTTACCATATTACGTTATACTATATAACGTAATGCGTTATAAGGATATGCCACATAACGTTATACTATATAACGTAATGCGTCATAACGTTATACTATATAACGTAATGCGTTATAACGTTATACTATATAACGTAATACGTTATAACGTTATGCTATATAACGTAATACGATATAACTATATAACATATAACGTTATGCTATATAACGTAATACGCTATAACGATATACCATATAACGTTATACTATATAACGTAATGCGATATAACGTTATACTATATAACGTAATACGTTATAAGCATATGACATATAACGTTATACTATATAACTTAATGCGTTGTGACGTTATACTATATAACGTAATACGTTATAAGGATATGCCACATAACGTTATACTATATAACGTAATGCGTTATAACGTTACACTATATAACGTAATACGTTATAAGGATATGCCACATAACGTTATGCTATATAACGTAATGCGTTATAACCTTACACTATATAACGTAATACGTTATAAGGATATGACATATAACGTTATACTATATGACGTAATGCGTTAGAACGATATACTATATAACGTTATACTATATAACATAATGCGTTATAACGTTACACTATATAACGTAATACGTTATAAGGATATGCCACATAACGTTATACTATATAATGTAATGCGTTATGACGTTATACTATATAACGTAATACGTTATAAGGATATGCCACATAACGTTATACTATATAACGTAATACGTTATAAGCATATGACATATGACGTTATACTATATAACTTAATGCGTTATGACGTTATACTATATAACGTAATACGTTATAAGGATATGCCACATAACGTTATACTATATAACGTAATGCGTTATAACGTTACACTATATAACGTAATACGTTATAAGGATATGCCACATAACGTTATACTATATAACGTAATGCGTTATAACCTTATACTATATAACGTAATACGTTAAAACATTATACTATATAACGTTATATTATATAACGTAATGCGTTATAACATTATGCTATACAACGTAATACGTTATAACTATATACCATATAACGTTATGCTATATAACGTAATACGTTATAACGATATACCATACAACGTTATACTATATAACGTAATGCGTTATTAGGATATGCCGCATAACGTTATACTATATAACGTAATGCGTCATAACGTTATACTATATAACGTAATACGTTATAAGGATATGCCATATAACGTTGTACTATATGACGTAATGCGTTATAACGTTATACTATATAACGTAATACGTTATAAGGATATGCCACATAACGTTATACTATATAACTTAATGCGTTATAACGTTACACTATATAATGCAATACGTTATAAGGCTATGCCACATAACGTTATACTATATAACTTTATGCGTTATAACGTTACACTATATAACGCAATACGTTAGAAGGATATGCCACATAACGTTATACTATATAACGTAATACAATATAAGGATATGCCACATAACGTTATACTATATAACGTAATGCGTTATTAGGATATGCCGCATAACGTTATACTATATAACGTAAAGCGTCATAACGTTATACTATTTAACGTAATACGTTATAAGGATATGCCATATAACGTTGTACTATATGACGTAATGCGTTATAACGTTACACTATATAACGTAATACGTTATAAGGATATGACATATAACGTTGTACTGTATAACGTAATGCGTTAGAACGATATACTATATAACGTTATACTATATAACATAATGCGTTATGACGTTATACTATATAACGTAATACGTTATAAGGATATGCACATAACGTTATACTATATAACGTAATGCGTTATAACGATATACTATATAACGATATAATATATAACATAATGCGTTATAACGTTATACTATATAACGTAATACGTTATGAGGATATGCCACATAACGATATACTATATAAATTAATGCGTTATAACGTTACACTATATAACGTAATACGTTATAAGGATATGCCACATAACGTTATACTATATAACATAATACGTTATAACGATATACTATATAACGTTATACCATACAACGTAATGCGTTATAACGTTATACTATATAACGTAATACGATATATCGATATGCCATATAACGTTATACTATATAACGTAATGCAATATAACGTTATTCTATATAACGTAATACGTCATAACGATATACCATATAACGTTATACTATATAACGTAATGCGTTACAACCTTACACTATATAACGTAATACGTTATATGGATATGCCACATAACGTTATACTATATAACTTAATGCGTTATAACGTTACACTATATAACGTAATACGTTATAAGGATATGCCACATAACGTTATACTATATAACGTAATACAATATAAGGATATGCCACATAACGTTATACTATATAAAGTAATGCGTTATAACGTTACACTATATAACGTAATACGTTATAAGGATATGACATATAACGTTATACTATATAACGTAATGCGTTATGACGTTATACTATATAACGTAATACGTTATAAGGATATGCACATAACGTTATACAATATAACGTAATACGTTATAATGATATGCACATCACGTTATACTATATAAAGTAATGCGTTATAACGTTACACTATATAACGTAATACGTTATGAGGATATGGCACATAACTTTATACTATATGACGTAATGCGTTATAACGTTATACTATATAACGTAATACGTTATAAGGATATGCCACATAACGTTATACTATTTAATGTAATGCGTTATGACGTTATACTATATAACGTAATACGTTATAAGCATATGACATATAACGTTATACTATATAACGTAATGCGTTATGACGTTATACTATATAACGTAATACGTTATAAGGATATGCCACATAACGTCATACTATATAACGTAATACAATATAAGGATATGCCACATAACGTTATACTATATAACTTAATGCGTTATAACGTTACACTATATAACGTAATACGTTATAAGGCTATGCCACAAAACGTTATACTATATAACTTTATGCGTTATAACGTTACACTATATAACGTAATGCGTTATAAGGATATGCCACATAACGTTATACTATATATCGTAATACAATATAAGGATATGCCACATAACGTTATACTATATAACTTAATGCGTTATAACGTTACACTATATAACGTAATACATTATAAGGCTATGCCACATAACGTTATACTATATAACTTTATGCGTTATAACGTTACACTATATAACGTAATGCGTTATAAGGATATGCCACATAACGTTATACTATATATCGTAATAAGTTATAACATTATACTATATAACGTAATACGTTATAACATTATACTATATAACGTAATACGTTATAGCATTATACTATATAACGTTATATTATATAACGTAATGCGTTATAACGTTACACTATATAACGTAATACGTTATAAGGCTATGCCACATAACGTTATACTATATAACTTTATGCGTTATAACGTTACACTATATAACGTAATGCGTTATAAGGATATGCCACATAACGTTATACTATATATCGTAATAAGTTATAACATTATACTATATAACGTAATACGTTATAACATTATACTATATAACGTAATACGTTATAGCATTATACTATATAACGTTATATTATATAACGTAATGCGTTATAACGTTACACTATATAACGTAATACGTTATAAGGTTATGCCACATAACGTTATACTATATAACGTAATACGTTATAACATTATACTATATAACGTAATACGTTATAACATTATACTATATAACGTAATACGTTATAACATTATACTATATAACGTTATATTATATAACGTAATGCGTTATAACATTATGCTATATAACGTAATACGTTATAACTATATACCATATAACGTTATGCTATATAACGTAATACGTTATAACGATTTACCATATAACGTTATACTATATAACGTAATGCGTTATAACGTTATACTATATAACGTAATACGTTATAACGTTATGCTATATAACGTAATACGATATAACTATATAACATATAACGTTATGCTATATAACGTAATACGCTATAACGATATACCATATAACGTTATACTATATAACGTAATACGATATAACGTTATACTATATAACGTAATACGTTATAAGCATATGACATATAACGTTATACTATATAACTTAATGCGTTATGACGTTATACTATATAACGTAATACGTTATAAGGATATGCCACATAACGTTATACTATATAACGTAATGCGTTATAACGTTACACTATATAACGTAATACGTTATAAGGATATGCCACATAACGTTATGCTATATAACGTAATGCGTTATAACGTTACACTATATAACGTAATACGTTATAAGGATATGCCACATAACGTTATGCTATATAACGTAATGCGTTATAACTTTACACTATATAACGTAATACGTTATAAGGATATGACATATAACGTTATACTATATAACGTAATGCGTTAGAACGATATACT
This sequence comes from Bombus affinis, assembly GCF_024516045.1. NCBI lineage: Eukaryota > Metazoa > Arthropoda > Insecta > Hymenoptera > Apidae > Bombus > Bombus affinis. Next base: position 296,315 of record NW_026108847.1, read on the forward strand.
ATATAACGATATACTATATAACTTAATGCGTTATGACGTTATACTATATAACGTAATACGTTATAAGGATATGCCACATAACGTTATGCTATATAACGTAATGCGTTAGAACGATATACTATATAACGTTATACTATATAACATAATGCGTTATAACGTTATACTACATAACGTAATACGTTATAAGGATATGACATATAACGTTATACTATATAACGTAATGCGTTATGACGTTATACTATATAACGTAATACGTTATAAGGATATGCCACATAACGTCATACTATATAACGTAATGCGTTATAACGTTATACTATATAACGTAATACGTTATGAGGTTATGCCACATAAGGTTATACTATATAACTTTATGCGTTATAACGTTACACTATATAACGCAATACGTTATAAGGATATGCCACATAACGTTATACTATATAACGTAATACAATATAAGGATATGCCACATAACGTTATACTATATAACATAATACAATATAAGGATATGCCACATAACGTTATACTATATAACATAATACGTTATAACGATATACTATATAACGTTATACCATATAACGTAATGCGTTATAACGTTATACTATATAACGTAATACGATATATCGATATGCCATATAACGTTATACTATATAACGTAATGCGATATAACGTTATTCTATATAACGTAATACGTTATAACGATATACCATATAACGTTATACTATATAACTTAATGCGTTATAACGTTATACTATATAACGTAATGCGTTACAACCTTATACTATATAACGTAATACGTTATAATTATATACCATATAACGTTATGCTATATAACGTAATACGTTATAACGATATACCATACAACGTTATACTATATAACGTAATGCGTTATTAGGATATGCCGCATAATGTTATACTATATAACGTAATGCGTCATAACGTTATACTATATAACGTAATACGTTATAAGGATATGCCATATAACGTTGTACTATATGACGTAATGCGTTATAACGTTATACTATATAACGTAATACATTATAGGGATATGCCACATAACGTTATACTATATAACTTAATGCGTTATAACGTTACACTATATAATGCAATACGTTATAAGGCTATGCCACATAACGTTATACTATATAACTTTATGCGTTATAACGTTACACTATATAACGCAATACGTTATAAGGATATGCCACATAACGTTATACTATATAACGTAATACAATATAAGGATATGCCACATAACGTTATACTATGTAACATAATACAATATAAGGATATGCCACATAACGTTATACTATATAACATAATACGTTATAACGATATACTATATAACGTTATACCAAATAACGTAATGCGTTATAACGTTATACTATATAACGTAATACGATATATCGATATGCCATATAACGTTATACTATATAACGTAATGCGATATAACGTTATTCTATATAACGTAATACGTTATAACGATATACCATATAACGTTATACTATATAACTTAATGCGTTATAACGTTATACTATATAACGTAATGCGTTACAACCTTATACTATATAACGTAATACGTTATATGGATATGCCATATAGCGTTACACTATATAACGTAATGCGTTATAACCTTATACTATATAACGTAATACGTTATAACATTATACTATGTAACGTAATACGTTATAAGGTTATGCCACATAACGTTATACTATATAACGTAATACGTTATAACATTATACTATATAACGTAATACGTTATAACATTATACTATATAACGTAATACGTTATAACATTATACTATATAACGTTATATTATATAACGTAATGCGTTATAACATTATGCTATATAACGTAATACGTTATAACTATATACCATATAACGTTATGCTATATAACGTAATACGTTATAACGATTTACCATATTACGTTATACTATATAACGTAATGCGTTATAAGGATATGCCACATAACGTTATACTATATAACGTAATGCGTCATAACGTTATACTATATAACGTAATGCGTTATAACGTTATACTATATAACGTAATACGTTATAACGTTATGCTATATAACGTAATACGATATAACTATATAACATATAACGTTATGCTATATAACGTAATACGCTATAACGATATACCATATAACGTTATACTATATAACGTAATGCGATATAACGTTATACTATATAACGTAATACGTTATAAGCATATGACATATAACGTTATACTATATAACTTAATGCGTTGTGACGTTATACTATATAACGTAATACGTTATAAGGATATGCCACATAACGTTATACTATATAACGTAATGCGTTATAACGTTACACTATATAACGTAATACGTTATAAGGATATGCCACATAACGTTATGCTATATAACGTAATGCGTTATAACTTTACACTATATAACGTAATACGTTATAAGGATATGACATATAACGTTATACTATATGACGTAATGCGTTAGAACGATATACTATATAACGTTATACTATATAACATAATGCGTTATAACGTTACACTATATAACGTAATACGTTATAAGGATATGCCACATAACGTTATACTATATAATGTAATGCGTTATGACGTTATACTATATAACGTAATACGTTATAAGGATATGCCACATAACGTTATACTATATAACGTAATACGTTATAAGCATATGACATATGACGTTATACTATATAACTTAATGCGTTATGACGTTATACTATATAACGTAATACGTTATAAGCATATGCCACATAACGTTATACTATATAACGTAATGCGTTATAACGTTACACTATATAACGTAATACGTTATAAGGATATGCCACATAACGTTATACTATATAACGTAATGCGTTATAACCTTATACTATATAACGTAATACGTTAAAACATTATACTATATAACGTTATATTATATAACGTAATGCGTTATAACATTATGCTATACAACGTAATACGTTATAACTATATACCATATAACGTTATGCTATATAACGTAACACGTTATAACGATATACCATACAACGTTATACTATATAACGTAATGCGTTATTAGGATATGCCGCATAACGTTATACTATATAACGTAATACGTTATAAGGATATGCCATATAACGTTGTACTATATGACGTAATGCGTTATAACGTTATACTATATAACGTAATACGTTATAAGGATATGCCACATAACGTTATACTATATAACTTAATGCGTTATAACGTTACACTATATAATGCAATACGTTATAAGGCTATGCCACATAACGTTATACTATATAACTTTATGCGTTATAACGTTACACTATATAACGCAATACGTTAGAAGGATATGCCACATAACGTTATACTATATAACGTAATACAATATAAGGATATGCCACATAACGTTATACTATATAACGTAATGCGTTATTAGGATATGCCGCATAACGTTATACTATATAACGTAATGCGTCATAACGTTATACTATATAACGTAATACGTTATAAGGATATGCCATATAACGTTGTACTATATGACGTAATGCGTTATAACGTTACACTATATAACGTAATACGTTATAAGGATATGACATATAACGTTGTACTGTATAACGTAATGCGTTAGAACGATATACTATATAACGTTATACTATATAACATAATGCGTTATGACGTTATACTATATAACGTAA